>NW_027104144.1:91807-192474 GCF_902728285.1 Clytia hemisphaerica | reverse complement strand
AAAATGGAAAAATGTTTCAATATTTCACAATGAACAGGTTCCATATTCATATCTGGCATGGTCCACTTTTCAAACTGAATCGGCACGTTCCCGTGGGCCGTCAAGGTCAGTGCCTCCTTCCGCCGGGTACCAGTACCTTCAATAACCTTTATTTGACTCATTGTAAATTCAATTTTTTACAATTCAGGTTATAGCACCCAAAGGCTTGAGACGGGTGGAACGGATGCAGCCAACATCAAAACAAAGCGTCAGCATAATGTTCTGCGGTAACGCTGCTGGAAAGTTTCTTTCCCCAATGGCTATACATAAAGCTGCTGAGCGTTGGGATAACTGGGAGAAAGGTGGACCTGAGGGTGAGTGCACTGTATCATTTTATTTGCTTACTTTTCACACCGTATGAATAAGCGCATGTTAACTAGGCTTGCACTGTAAAATAATAATAATAATAATAATAATCAGTAACCTGGTTAGATTTTTTGGTATTATTTCAGCAAATACTTACCAAAGCTCTCCAAGAGATACCAAAACCATCGATTATTTGCAAGGCAAGTGAACTGAATCACTGTGTAATTTTACTTTAGCTGGATACTATAGTGAACACCGAATTCTAGGTATGGAATATGGCTCAACAAAGAAGGGATGGTTCAACGCAAGGACCTTCCTTCAATGGCTGAAAAACATATTTGTTCAGCAAACCAAAGATCTGCCCGACCAGTAGTGTTGATCGGGGATAACTTGGGGTGTCATTTTACTAAGGAAGTTGTCGATATTTGCCGTGAAGAGGAGATCAAACTCGTTCCTTTGGTCCCAAATGCAACCCATCTAGTGCAACCCTTGGACGTTGCAGTATTTAAGCCGTTAAAGCAAACGTGGTACAAGGTATTACCAGTTAGTGTTGCTATTAATTATCCTTAAATAGAGGCTCTCTTTAAGGCAGTTTTCAGACTTGCACATTCAACATCTTTTTATAGTAAATTTTGGTTCATGCATACGTATGCGGGTCTCTTATTTGGAGGATTATCTAATAAAACTCAACGAGGGCGTTGATATCAATCAAATTAGAGATTGCAGTATGATATGTTTTAATATTGCGGTTTTCTTATTTTAGGCGGTAGCCCAATGGCGCAGGGAGAGTCGCAGCACCAAAAATATTCCGAAAACCCAATACCCAAAGTTATTTCATCGAATAATGGGCGTGGTAAATAAGGATTATGGGAAAGCCCTCGTTAACGGTAATACTAACATTCTAAATTATATCATCATATACCAGATCTTTGTGTGTTTGTTAAGTGTTCCACTATGGTAGGTATTACCGATAGCGTTTTTCATATAATTCAGGCTTCAGAACGTGTGGACTGTATCCATTGAATGAGGCCGAGGTCCTGTCGAAGCTACCCAAGGAAGGTCGCAACAATCGCGATCCTGGTGGCCAAAACGTACACTCGTACCTAAATGAAGCGTGTTTGGCATTTTTAAAAGAAGCACATCCTAAACCACAAGAACAAGGTTAGTTATAATGGGATTGTAATGGTTTTAACGGGTACTTTTGATGTTTAACGAAAGGTGAAAATAGAGACAAGACTGACAAGCATAACATTGGCATATCTTCTCCTTTTTTACATTTAATTAGTAAAAGAGCCACGGGGAAAGAAGATCGCTAAAGAGGCTGGTGTCGATGTAGTCAAATTGAATCCAATTCCACCGGAACCTGCTTCATGGTTATGGGGTGCCACCAGCAAGCCGACTTCCTTAACCAGGACAGCCGATCCACTATTAGCGGAGATGTATGGTGCTGGAGAAGGCTGTTCATTGCAGCCCCAAGCCGCCTTCCATTCAGATTCTTCTAAAGAAACAGATGCGTTTGATTCTGGGGATTCAGATATCAGCTCGGAGGAGGAGGTCGACGCCAGAGAAGAGTACGCGGACGAGGAGGAGGAACGATGGAATTGCTACACCTGCAAACAAGATCATGTTTATGATCACAATAGGTAAATATTGTTTACGTTGTAATCAAGTGGAATTCCTCAACAAACAAGGGCAGGCACGATATTTTCTTATTGGGTAATATTACATATAAATAACGAATGAATAATCTTGAACAGAGTGAAAACATGAAAAAGGACGGGACTAAGTTATAAACTGATGTGCATATGAAGCAATCGCACTTCACACTAAATCTATCATGCATGATTCATACAACGACACCCCTTTCTCATAGCCCCGGTGAAACTTTCTCCCATACTGGGGATGGTTATGAAATGCAATTTTTTACATTGAATTTTGAATTGGGATTAGATCGTTCAATTCCCGGTGGGGCTAAATTTTTGTAGGGTATTTTCCCACTGAGAACAAAATTTTTGCCAAATTTTCCAGTGGGACCGGGTCTGTGACACAGGGGTGTAAAATTAGGGGACCTGTATTTTTATTTATCTCTCTCTCTCTCTCTAAGATGGATACAATGCAACTCGTGTAGAAGAACCTACCACTTACAGTGTTCGGGTTATAGATATAGAGAGTCAATGTACGACACGATCGACATCGTCAGTTTACGATGGAATTGCCACCACTGTAAATTTCCGTAAAAAACTATGAATTATAAATACTGAATCATAACGAATACCCAATTTGTTGCACGTTGGTTATTTTTCATCCATCTCTGTACCCAATGAACCGCACAAAGAATAGTCTCTATAGTATATTGTATTTCCCCGCATTTTAAAGTACAGTTGACGCTCTCTAATCCGACGTTCTACTATTCGATAGGCTCCCTTATTCGATGAAATTCAAACTCCCCGTCAACAAGAAACTCTCATAAACGACGCTCCCTTATTCTATAAGCTCCCTTATTCGATGAAAATCCAATTCCCCTTGAAGATCGAATTAGAGAGCGTCAACTGTAATAGTAAAGGCTGCCATTGAAATTGTACCGCACCGAAAACCTTGAAAATGTAAAAGCTTTGTGAGAAATACGGTTTATAGTATGCTTTCACAGAAAATCTATTTGTCTAACCAAAGAATAGTCCAAATATTTTAGGTGTGACCCCCGTGACAATTCCGTCATGGTTTCGTAAAGAGAACAAACACGCCACTAAACTTCGTCCCCATAGACAAAAGAACCAAGTCACGAATATATTTCCCCGACAAAAATTTGCCGGTACGGAGTCTTCATCGATAAGGTAACCAACAACAAGTTACCGAGGGAGTGGAAACGAGTTAAAATTATAAAAAGCCCTGGATCCGAATTTACACCTTTAAACAGTTTCGTTTAGATGATGTAGTTGCATCTTTTATTCGTTCTTATAAAACACCCATGTTTCATCTACAAATGTAAACCAGACCTAAAAGAGAGATAAACATAAGTTAGTATTGTTAAAATTTTGATCGCTCGCACCAACTCATTAAACCGGTTTATACCTGTCAATCTTACTTTCGTAGCATGCAGCGTTTACGACCTATAATTATAAGACCGTGGGATAATTTCATATATTTTTACTGTTGAGTAGTTTTGAGCCTGGCCGAAGTCATTTTTCGTAACTTTTTGGTCTTTAAGTGGCAAATACTCTCCAGGAAATAATTTCTGGAGCGTAAATTTTCACTCCTAACTGTCAAAAGCCCCTCCTTTTGACTCATGCCTAGTTTTACAACTGCATCTTATTTCTTTCGAGCGTTAGCTTAAAAAGAGTGGTCGAAGTGGCCGAAGTCATCTGGGCTTACGGTAATACAAAAGAGCCTGTCCATTTTGGAAAACAAAAAAAAAGTTGGCCCCTGCAAGGGCCAGATAGCAACAATAATCCACTGAAAAAGATTTATTATATTGCCAAGGATAGGCTTAATTTACAGAAAAACCTCTATAGCCTCTTTAAAGGTGCTTCAATCTTCCACTGCAAGTATTGAATTACTTAAAATGCGATTATCTCAAAACAGCAAAAATGGACATAACTCCTTTTTATTCTGCAGCGACATATGAAAAAATTTGACCCATGCCTTGAAGATTAATTCGAAGAACAAAAAATGTTCTGCTAAAAATGAAAATGTGAAAATCATTGAACATTAGAATAAATTTGCAATATACAAAAGAAAAGAAAAAGTGTCCCATATTTATATATAGTCAAATAAATAGTCAAAATTTTATTTGTTATGAAGCTAAAGGCCGGCGCAAATGAAGCCAACATTTGATCCAACATTCGAAATTTTCAATGTTGGATCAAATGTTGGCTTCATTTGCGCGCATTGAAAATTTCCAACTTTTTAAGAAATTTTGAGAATTCTAATGTTGGATGATGTTGGGTGAAGTTTGCTCGCGATCAAACTTTTCTTGCAACATTTTTGACAAAATGTTGCCGATAATTAATGTTGGGTCCATTTGCGCGAGTTTTGACCCAACATTTGATTAAAACCTCCGTGATGAGTGCAAAACAACGACGGAGGGATTTATTCGAACGTTCGAATGTTCGAAATCGAACGTTTATGACAGTTTTCGAACGTTCGAATTTGCGAGAATATTGTGGGTGTGTCATCAAAAATGTTTCAAATCATTTCAAAACAAAAAGAGAGAGTTTACAAGAAAAAGCAGCGATGAGTTTGACTGGAGAGCAACCTGCTGAAATAAATGATGCTGATGAACCTAAGAGAGAGAGTCTGGAGAAAAAGAAGAAGAAAGCTCTCAAGGAGAAAGAGTGGAGTGATGAAGAAGTAACACTGTTAATAGAGGCGTTTGAAGCCAACCCTTGTTTGTGGGATATGGAGCATGCAACATACAGTAAACGAGATGTAAAAGAACTGGCTTGGTCCAATATCTCAATGACTTTTAAGTCACCCGTCTCGTCAATCAAGTCTAAAATGAACACTCTGAGAGCCCAGCTCTCTCGAGAAATAACGAAAGAGAGAGCAAGTTAAAGTGGGCAGTCGGCCGATGAATTGTATTACAGTACATGGATTCACTACGACAAAATGAAATTTCTAGTCCCCATGTTGAAAGTTTCCAGAGTAGGGATACCATGAAGAGAAAGGCAGCTGATTGTGAATCATCAGACGTGGAATCTGATTCGTGTCCACCAACGAAGAAACAAAGCATTGCCGAAAAAAAACTTGAACTTTTGACTAAATGTACGGATGCTTTGGCATCAAAGTCTCGACCTTCAGAAACTTCCTTAACTCCCAAGGTTTCGAATTTTGCACTTTATGTAGATGAACGATTGAATCAAATGAATAGTAGATTGAGAAAATTGACCGAAAAACGAATTAATGACGCAATATTTGATGCAGAAATGACTGAATATCAACCCCCCGGACAAGCTTTTCCAAGATCATTTCCTGTTCCACCTACTTCTTTGTTCCAGCCCACCTCATTTATGAAATTTCTACAGGGATCATCAGGTCAAGTAGTTCCAAATAATAATCAATGAACAAAAATCTCATGAACGTTATTGTTAGTACCTGTTAGTATTGTAATTTATATTTGAAAACGTAAATATGTTTGTTTTTTATATGAAAGTACCTGATGATTTTACTTTACATCAACAATATTTCCATTGCCATTCTACAGCTCCTTCTTTGATAAAATAGTCCATGAATTTCTCTCTAACTGATTTTGCCGTAATCGAAGAATTATGGCCAGTACGAGGGACTTCTAAGGGATAAAGCGAATCTGCAGGCTCTTCAAGTGAACACCATTCCCCTTCTGAAATTTCTCCATTATCCAAACAACCATCGACTAAACTGGGTGGACGGTATGCATTAGAAGATTTAGAGCTTTTTATCAACATGTTATGAAGTACAAGTGTAGCAAGAAGTATATCTTCGACGTAATCGGGTTCAAAATTTATGACAGTGAAGAAAACTCTCCATCGGCTTGCCAAGATGCCAAAAAGATTTTCTGAGATTCGACGGCCTCTACTGTGTCTGTAATTGTAAATTCGTTTTTCTTCGTTCAACCCTTGCTGGGGAAAAGGCTTCATCACAAATGGCCTTAGTGCAAATGCATCGTCTCCCAAAAAAACGTGCGGGACACTTTCCCCTGAAGAGCCTAATTTTTCTCCATTAGGAAGATCGACTGTTCCATCTTGAACCCCTTTCATTAGCGAAGTCCGATTCCAAATACCCGAATCATTTGCTCTCCCCGGGGTTCCTACATCTGCATAAAGACATTCGTAATTGGGACCAGCAACAGCCAAAAGAATAATAGAATGGGTATGCTTATAATTATAATACCGCGATCCTTTATTTTTTGGTTCTATAATTCGAATGTGTTTTCCATCCACGGCGCCTAGAGCATGGGGATAGTTCCATCTTTCTTCAAAACATTTTGCAATCTTGGACCATTGGTCTTTGTTTTCAGGAGGCATCAGGAACTCGGGCTCTAATCGTTCTACGATAGCATTACAGCAGCCCTTGATGATATATGAAACGGCATTTGCACAGATTCTGAATTGAAAGCTCAGAGACTCTAAGCTTTCTCCAGTGGCCAAATATCGTAGGGTCAAAGAAAGTCGTTCATCAGCGTTGATAGGTCTTGTTCCACCAGATCTTTCTGTGGGTGAAATAAGATCCGAGATCTTACTGAGAACGAACTGAAAGTCACGTACGTCCATCCTAAACATATCTCTGAACCCTCTATAATCCTCCAAAATGAGCTCTTGAACAATGTTACTAAAATAACCCTTTTCCTTGCGCCGTTTCAACCATTGTCTTGTTTTCCCTCTTCTTGGTTTCTCATCATCAGAGTCAACCAGCTCACTCAAGAGCACAACTGCCGTGAAGTCTTCCTACGTTGCCGCCATTATGGCAAAGAAAATGAAAATGAAAATGTTGGACGTTCACCTCAAATGACTTTTCATGCAACATTCCAAAGTTTGTGACGTCATTCGTTCTTGCAACATTTGACGCAACATTCAACAAAAAATGTTGGTTTGAATGTTGGCTTCATTTGCGCCGGCCTTAAGTTCATCTACAAATAAAAGAAATAGTTATTTGAACAAAAGATTATGTTCTAAAAATGAATAAAAATATCGTCAACTTGTATAAGTTTCCCGTTCCTGCACTAAGATTCCTCTGCCACTTTTCTATCAGAAAAAGACCAGGACTTCGGGTAGTTGAAAAATAAGCTTCAGAAAGTTAGTCGGTCTTATCGGTAAAACACAACTTTTGTGTGTCTAATATATTTGTAAACTTTCTAGTACCGTCAACTGCTCTAACTTGGGATGAGCGGTCATAACATGGGATCGTTGACTTCTGGACTGTATTTTGACTTTCTGTTTAAATCTCTTTAATAACAATTTTGTTTTGATACTTCAACCAAGTGAGAGTAGCGTGTTCACATTATTTCATATCTATGATTTGTAGTTATGTTAATTAATGACTTTGGAGCTTTTTTATTTACTTAAAAACAACTCGATTCGTGAAATTGGCAACAATGAATTTATTGATTATAAAGACATAGAATTTCGTTTTCATTTACCAAGACGCTATCAAGATGCTTTCGAAAATGCGTATGACCTTGATATTTTGATCAACGCTCTTTTGCTCGTCCCAAAGTATGACGCGAAAAAATGGTTATACGAAAAGGATGAAGACAAATCGAGCATCCAAATCATTTTATTTTTGAAAAATAATAAATGTTGCGAAAAAATCAAAGTAGCAAAAGATGATTATCCTTTTCTGGAAGAATTCGAGACAGAATAAAAAAACTTTTGTAATGAAGATTATGAACCGCTGAAAGGATTTTTCGCCGACTGTCTTAATTACATTAAAGGTTACGCTGAGAATTTTTATAAACAGAAGACCCACACGACTAACATTATACACTCTCGAAAATAACTTCCAGTGACTTTTAATGCTTGGAATTGAATGGTTGTTTGTAAGTTTGTTTGCATGTATTTTATAGTTATTAAACCATTAATTTTTATTTTATGTTCATCTTAGAGCAAAGAATGTTTTTAGTGCTGGAAGCATTTGAGCACGCTAAAACAATGTTCCAGTCGCAGACTAACTTGATTCTTCAAACGCACGAATTTTTGGATCAAATAGAACTAAATCTTCAATTCTTACTACAATGATTTCACTCGTTTTTTCAAGTCGAGAAAAAGTGGCTAACGGTTTGTTACCAATATTTTTGAGTGAAAATGCTAAAAGACAAAACGGGAGAGATCATTCGTTACTAACAGTTTTTTTAGCATGCTCAGATGTCGATGGATTAAGCTTTTTGGAGAGTGAGAGACTGAATTATAAAATTAGCTTAGGTAATCCTGAAACCATGCCATACTTTTACCTTGTGGTTTCGTTGCAATTTGCTGAGTCCCGCTTTAATTGGATTACAATCCCGTTAGACTACAATTTTGAGATGATACGTGAAACCTCATGGTATAGGGATAGTCTTTACGTCACATTCTCGGGATCGTATAAATACGATTATATGAAGAAATGAAACCTACTTTGATTAACAATTTAATTTATTCAAGTTTTTTACCTTTCGATAAACCAAAAACACCGATCTCTTCCACTGAAAAACCGATAAAGTCTTTACTGGTCGAAAGAAACTCCGACGACAAGTATGGAAAGGTAACCCGCTTGTTTTACTATATGTACCACACTCAAAGATGCTCTCGCCCCCAAATTTATGATCATGTTTGTATAACAACCGTAAACTCAAATGAAATTTCAAGCATTTTAGATGAGTCTTGGCCAATTATTGCTTTAAATATCAATAATAAACATTTTCAATTGATATATACATTTAACATTTCCGATAGTACGGATTCTTTCATTTTACATATAAATCAGTCTTTATATACCCAATTTTATAGGAATATAAAAGATCTCGATATTATTGATAATGACAACTACCAGTTTCTGATGGTTTAGAAGTTAAATCTGTAGCTTAGTGGTAAAGGAAAAACTCACTTCTTTACTAGGTCATTGTTATTTAAATGTTATTGTTATAGACACCCAAATTTTAGTAATTTTTTCAATGCATTTTTTCACGCTTAAGCGATTTAACACGAAAGTGTTTGAAGAGCTCAGCTACTATGTGTTTGTAACGTTCTTTCATGTTGCACGCGAATTAAATTTTAATTTGGATGGGACGTACAGCATACTGTTTACATGCATTGCACTTTCTGATAGGACGTTTTGCTTTTCACGAAGCGTTTTGCAAACGGTGCAAAGTTTCTTTTTGTTCTATATGCAAAAGGAAACGACAGACCGTCACAAGCTCTTCAAGCGAATGGAAGCGCACGATGCAGACATGATTAACAACAGCGAACAGGTAAGTATGTTTGGTGAATATATCTCAAATTTTGACACCAATTTTTTGACAGTACGGAACAATTATTTTCAAAATAACTATAGGGATTATTCTTCATTTTTACGTAAACCTTATTTTAATGTTGATATTTTAGTTACTGATATGAAATAGTTTTGTATGCTTGTTTTTTATTTAAAAATTGATATATATTTTTAGTGATTGTACATTGTAGAAGTTTGGATTATGATAAAGAAAAAAAATATGTTTGTGTTTGGTTCTGAAAGTGAAAATTATCTTCTTGATTTATACATGTTATCTTTTGATCATTGATTTAATCAATTTGTTTATTTCATTTTAGAAAAACAAATAGTAAAATAATAGTAAAATAATATTTCACAAGCGTCAGATGATGTAGATTGGCACTAACAAAAGGAACATGCCTAAGGACGTGAAATGCGTTTTATGCAACGAAATTTTAAACAACAAAGATGACTTGAAGAGCCATTTCATTATCGAACACAATATCCCTGACAATGACGAGACTTTATCTAGGTATGTAGATTTACGCTACTCTACAAAGGAGCATGATGCTCAGACTTTTCGAACTATGATAGCACTTTTAAAGACTTTGAAACAAAAAGCCACGAGATATACGTTACAGAGAGACAAGATCAAAATAGATTCTAACGACGTTCGACACCTGTTTTCTATCTACGAAAATTTTGACGAGGCAGAAAATTCTGATCTAGAGACAACCGAAAACGAAAGAGTTAATCGTTCGTCAGCTGTAAATTGGTTCCTTTTTCATTATAACACGTTCATAAACACTGACACTAAAAGTTTATCGCAAGAAGAAAGAGAGAGTATTGCTAATTTTTACACCGAGGAAGAGTATTATGGCGTCCAGTGTGCTCGAGTGAAAATAGAACAAAAAGAAAATGTTGAATTAGATTTTAATGGTCCAAAGCAAATTTATTCTCACGCTTCACCGCTAGAAATTTTTATGACGATGGTGAAAGTTTTGTTTCGTTCGTTTTCACAACTCAAAAAGTCGCAGAATAGCTGTCAGATGTTGTTTGAAATTACCGCTGAGTTTTCGAAGTCCGAGAGAAAGACAGCCTTTTTTCTTATGAGGATGATTTCGACAGCACGAACGAATACTATGAAGATTGTGAGGAAAGACGCACAATTCGTGAATACTCTTCTCTTGTCTCAGGCAATATAATAAACTATAAACGATTGATAAATGAAGGTCTGGGCGAACTCACATCTAAAGTTGTAAATACCTTCAACGTGGTGGGTAGCAACTGGTCGGTGAGACGGATTGTAAATTTAAATGTAAATGTTATGTATGATATCAATTCTTTCACATCACTTTCCAGACTCGTGAAAGGAAGGATTACAAACAATAATGATGAACTCGGCGATGAATTTAAAATCGACGCAAAGAAATTCGAAACGCTTTTTTCAATGTGTTACGATCGACTTCAAGATGAGAAAGAAAGGGAAAACAGAGACCAAGACAAACTGTTTAAAATGATGAAAGGCTCGATAGCTTCTTCTGTACGAAAGACATCAGTGTTTCCACACTTGACGTCTCAAGACTTGGAGTCGATCAAAAACTTCGCAAAGCAAACGATGACTACCATGAGACAAATGAAACAAAAGTCAAGGCAAACATCGTCTGTTGTAAAAAAGCGCAAGCAAACAACGTCAACCGCCTACGCTGCTACGTCTCAACAAATTGAAGAGAAATCGTCACAAAACCCACCAGAATTATCGCCAACATTATCAGTAGAAGACGATTATGATCATGAAAATGAAATAACGTGTGAAATTGTTGAACCACCACCACCACCACCAGCAATGAAAAATTTGGCGTCGGGAAAAAAGCCTTGCACACTAAAGCGGACACCAACTAAAAGGAAGCAAAGTCCAAATAAATCGTTTGACTTCTTTAACCCTTGCGATAACGGTGCAACTTCGACACCTAAAAACAAAAGTCAGAAAGCTGCAATGACATCAGCCAAGAAGAAGAAGATGTGTCCCAAAGCAATCACTTTCTCTGGCGTGGGAATGAATAAAGACTTCTTTAACGGTAAATGTCAATTTATTTTATTCATATCTTAATAATCAAGTACATTTTTTCTTAGTGAAATGTCTATTGTAAAACAAATCTTTAAATTTAAACCTAATCTTTTATTTCAAGTCGCATTAAACGGTTTGTTTATTTTTCTCTCACTTTTTATATCTACAGCATCGGACTCACCACAGAAAAAGGAAACGCCTGAACAATCAGAACAAAAGGAAAGAGCGAACACTTCGGCTGGTTCGAGAATGAACAAGACCAAGGCAAATGGTAAGTTTATCTTGTGATACAATATTTAAAATGCCTTCTAAGTTTATCTTGGTCTGTTATTGAAGTTACATGTGAATTGTAATTAAGTCGCAAAGGACTGTTTTTCTATCACTTGTTTTTTGTATTTTTGTAGCAATGGACTCGTTGTGTAAATGGAAAACGTTAAGAAAGTCAAAACATGAGGAGATAATTTACTCAGTGAAAACGAAGAAGAAAGTGAAGATGACGAAGAAATCAAACAATTAACAGTGAAATGGAATTTCTTAAGAGATTTTTCCTTTTAAGTTCTGAGTAAAACAGATTCAATCCTTTCGCATTGGTTCCCTTTTTTTTTTTCATAAAAACAATCATAACTCCAACGACCGAGTCTCACTTCTCCGTCTTGAAGATAAAAACCCAAAACTTTTCTTTCTTCAAATTTTTCATTTCGATTTCTTTTCATTTTACAGATCGACGACAGCAAAAACGTAGACGCTGAGGAGGACAGTTCATTTTACCGACGAGTGAATAAACATCTTCCAAACATTCAGAAAACAAGAATAGTGGGTGATGCCGTCTCTCAAGCGAGAGAGCAAGCAGAATTTGATGACAACGAACCCGAAGAAAGCGAGATCAAAGACGAAGAAGATGGTGGCCAACCGCTAAACTTTAGAGATACTGACATCTTACAAGAGGATGATGAGGATGATGAAGATGATGAAATTATAATAAACTTGGACGATGGCGTGAAAAAGATAAAAAGTAAAGATGGTACCACGAAAATGGTTTTCAGTGGAGAACAAAAGGACATTGCCACAAAATTGCGACAAAGCATACGCGACAAGCTAACCAAGTCGAAGGAAAAACAAATAGTAGATTTTAAGGTACTACAATTGTTATCTCGGCAAAAAGTCCACAATATTACTAACTGTAAAACTAAATGATTTTCCTATGCGAAGTAAATATTTTTTTTGAAATTTCTTATTTTTACGATGTTTGTTTATTGTTGATATGTCATTTGATTAAATTATAACGAAATAAAAAAATACTTTCAAAAGAAATACTTTTGACTAAAAACGGTTTCATTTTCCTTCATAGAGGTAAGGAATTTCACTTTGTTATGTTTTAGCTTGACGCTGACGAACCAATGTTCGCCAAGCTGAAATCTAACGAGAATTGTTTCATCTCCACAATTTTGGGATGTGTCGCATTGTTGGTCTACAAATCACATCGAAGAGAAAGCTTTGAGAAAGGGGAAGTCACAACCAAATCAGAATTAAATAGTCTCGGCATTTTGGACTACCCCTACCGACTTATCAAAAATCTAGGACCATCTACAATAGGAGTTGAAGATTTGCCTCACCGGTTATTTGAAAAAGATTTTGTCTTCCCATCTATTGACGAGGAAAATATTGCTGACAAGTTGACTCAAATAGAATCTGAATTAAACAATCACGGCATCAACATATCATTTAACCTTTATCTTTTGGCAGAAGACCGTGTCCACACTAAAGTTGTAAGTGGTGAAAAAGTCACGTCAGTCAATCGCCTCACCTCTTCTGTGGTCATAGCTCAGCAAAGTAAAACCCAACCCCGAAACCACAACAGCTCGTTCAACATTTTACTAAGAGAAAATGGTACCAGTTCCATTGCGCTGCGTTTTGGACATAGGTAAATTTATTTATCACAATGACGAAAGATTCGTTTATCAAAAAGGCGTTGACAAATTGGCTCAAGTAATCAACTCGACAAAAACTTGCCTTAGTGGTGAAGAAATTGACGACGAACCTAAAGTCTCCACCGCCAAAAGTCGACGCGCTATTTCGGCTGCACAAACATGGCAGAACGTACACAATTGCAACGCTTGTCTGACAGGATTCCTGAAAAAAACACGATTTCAAAATCACATATCAAATTGTGTTGGTGGGCATGTCAGCTCAATGATGTTCGATACAATCCCTCATATCGAACATTTTGAAAGTAAAGAATTTCCTGACACGCTTCTCTGCCCAATCGTCGCTTCTTTTGATACAGAAGCTTGTGCCAACAAAGACATCACTCGACGCATTGGAAAAAAAGGTGTGGTTTACAAGTCTGATGCAAGTAAAGAGGCTGAGATGATATTGTGTGCTGTCGTTGCAACAGTCATTGTCCGTCCAAATAGAACAAACGACTTTACCTTCTACAAAGATACCTCAATGGATGATGAAGAAATGATGGATTCTTCCACAGTACCCTTTCTTATCAGACGCCATATTGAAGTTGAAGACATTGTGAACCTTTCTCAATCTCTGGATAACTTCAGAACCTCCATGAACGCGTTTATCCAATTGAAATCCAGAATTCTTAACATGCACGTTGAGACGGCAGAAAACCCAGATTTGAAACAGCAAGCAAAAGATAAACTTAACACCGCCAACACCAAACTTTCAAAGCGAAGATTAGAAGCCAGCAAACGATTTGGCGTATTTTTTATGCAGTATTTCCAAATTCTCATGGAAGCAACTAAAAAAGAGGTAGCCATCAGGTCTAAGAAAGCACTCAAGATGAGTTGGAAAGAGAGGGTCAATCTCTTGGAGAAAGTTTTCAACAATCTAGACCCTGTATTAGAAGATGGAGTTTTGTACCTCGTTGAGAAGCCCAAAATGGACAATCAACCCGCAAAACAAAGGTTTTTCCCGAAAGTTTCAATCACAACGGAAAACTCTGTCACCTTAGGCAAAGAATTTAATTGTGTCATATGCAACCAAAAACTTGATCCGTTATATTTGAACTATCTGAAGAAATACTACCAACAAAAGATAGAAGATGGAAAAGGTGAGGATTTCAACATATACACTTTAAGACCAACGCTGCTAATATTTCCTCTTTCCTCTCTTCTACTTATTGAAAGTCTTTGTTATACCCCTATATCACTTAGGAGGGGTGATCAACACTTTTCTTATCCTGTGTAAAAAAAAAAAAATTCTTTCTACCAGGGATTTTTTTCTACCGGGGATTGAATTTAGCTTCTTCTTATAGAAAGTTATAGATTTTTTTCCAAAAAAATGGAATTTTCTCCACTGGATTTTGAATTTGGTTTGATCTGACTGTTAAAGGATGAGTCAGGGGTGTTTTATGGAAACGATGCTTTCCAGGTTTCTCAAACTGTTTGAAGTAATGTTATTTTCATTTTTTTTCTTTTCCATCAAAGGGGACGAGCCTAGCATATGTGGTCAAGCGAAAGATGGGGACGAGGAAGGTGGAGATCATCACGATGATTATGAAATGTTAATTGATGAACAAATTGTTAGAATATCTGCAATAAAATTATCCAAGGAGAATGATGGTGAGATTAACCAAGAAAAGTCAAAGTCACCTCACGTCAACATATGGCGAGGTAGGAACATGTGGCAGGTGAAAGAAAATTTGCTGGTACTTTTCTTTTCTCAAATTAACCGTCTAAAGCAACAACTATTGGTGACAGCCTACAGAAAGAAAAAGCTACACGTCAAGCAAAATGAAGACCTAGAAGATGTTTGTGATATTGACGAAGAGACGAGCAAGAGACTCTCTGACGAAGCTTTTGAGACAGTGATCGCAGATTATAAGATATCAAATTCTAACGACTTTGTTATGTCAATGATGTGGGACGAATGGCAATTCACTGAACCTTACAATTCAGAAGAGCGTGAGCGACTCATCAATTGCTTATTCAACTTCATTGAAAGTCTGGCAACGTTGGAACAGTTTGTCAAAGTTTTCGACAATCAATGCGCTCCGATCTCACTTCAACACAAGACCGTAAAAGAGTTTGCCTGTCAAAATGCTTCCAAGACACACTTTTCCAAGAACAGTTTGGATGACAACGAGTATGAAGAAAGGGCGGAAGATTATAAAACTAGATTGAATCCTTTGACCAACCAAAAGAATCGAGTATTTTGGTTCGTGAATCAGAAGGCATACGAAGATCTTGGAGAAAGCGTCTTGAGAATGGTCTCTTTGCTATTTGACGGTGAAACATGCAAAAACGAGAACTACACACCTGAAACGATCTATGAGAGAATTCGAGACATAAAGGTCAGAAACAAACATGTTGATCTCCAAGAACCTACGACACAAAAAGAACTACAAGCAGACTTTTTCAAACACCGAGTTGACGTGCTCAAGTATCGACTTTTCCAAGCATTTGTGAAAATCTATCCTGAATTTGAATTTGAGCTTCGATTCATTTTCGATGACCACGCTGTTGGAGACATCAAGTTACCAAAGATGATCAACACATACTTGGATTCTGTTGTCGTGCACCACCATCACTATTTTCCTGATATGGCCCCAATTGGTCACGCTCACGAGTCTTGCAATATAAAGACCTACACAAAAGGAGTTCCAAGACCCCACATTTATGTCCATAATCTAACCAACTACGATTCAGACTTCATCTTGAAGATGATACCACCAGATATTATGGCCCACAAAGGTAGAAACACGGAACACCAGTGGTCCGTCATCTCACCAGACGGTAACAAACACAAGATCAAGCTGTTGATGACACCTTTTGGAACATTCTCCGACTCAATGAACTTCTTTGCCAATTCACTACAAAAAATGGCGTCCCAGATGAGCGAGCGAGACATCAATCAGTCATACGAATGTCATCTTAACTACTTCAAACGATGTAACAGATTTAAAAGTGCGCTAGGAAGACGCGAAAAAGAAGGTAAACCATTCACCATCGAGTTCTTCAAAGATCACTTTAAGGGAAAACTGATTTTCCCTTACGAGAGCATGAACGACATAGATTGGGTTAACCAACCAGCCAAAACACTTCCAGACATGGAAGCGTTCATTCAAAATAAAATGGGTAAGAAAGATATCACCGCTGATCAGTATTTAAACATGTCAAAAATCTACGAATATTTCGAATGTCAAAGTATGTCCGACTTACTCCATCTTTACACTTTGGAAGATGGTATGTTGTTGGCAATCATAATGTCGAATACTTTTCAAGACATGTACGAGGCGCTCGGACTGGACCCAACCAATTATTCCAGCACAGCGAAGTACAGCTACATTGCATGCAAACGACTGATGAACCTCAGAATGCAGACGATTCCTAACGGACGCGTATTCAACTGTATTACAGATATGAAGAGAGCTGGCTTTTCAATGGTGAAGAAACAAGTTGGAATAGCTTCCCCAACAAACGATCATGTTAAAGCATGTCAGTATTCGGCAGATTGTGAAATTTGCACACCGTTCGTCAAAGTAATCGAGAATATGAGCGACCTGCGGGAGATTCGTGACGAGGTAAACCGCGTGACCGGAGAGTGTAAAGATAAGCTCAAGAAAATCATAGAAGAATTGCAAGATGAGATACATCAGACAGGATCCGATGAAAAGATTGAACTAATCGAAACAGCTGACCACCTACAACGCTTCTATGAGAACTTGAAAACTCGTGAAACAAAGTTACCAGTCCATGAGCCAGAGTCTCTCAAAAGCTTTAGCGAATACATCGCTGTTTTACAGTCGTGTCTCGTGTATCTTGATGAGAGTAACCAGTACGGGAGAGCACTCAAACAGATTTTACCTGTTGGCAACTATGTCTGGTTGAACATAGTTACCCCAAAAACTTTGGTAGATATCTTGAAAAAACAAAAAGATGATTTAAACAGGAACCCCAAAGCGAGAGTCGTCGATTTCTACGCCTGTGTCAATCTTGAGCTGGATGAAAGACACTGCACAAGCGCTGACATCCAAAGAGAGGAGGAGTTCAACTTACTGGTTCGAAACGAAACACCTAATGTTTTTAACTACACCGAAAAGATGCTGCGAGTGAAACGAAGAGAGTATTCCAGACGACCAGGAAAGTTTGCAACCATTCCAACCTACAAAAAGCTGATTTCTGGTACAAAACCCTTGTTTTGCTATTGGATTCACTCGGCTATTGTGAAGCTGGCACTGAAGAACGGATGGAAGATCACTAAAGTTCACAACACACTCACTTTCACTGCTCAACGAGTATGCGAGTCTTACATTCAGTTCAACCAAGACGAACGAATGAGGAACACATTGTTAAATCGCGAGTTTATGGCATTGTTCCATAAACTCATGAACAACGGACTCTATGGTTGGTTCTGTCGATCGGTCGAAAAGTACAAACAAACTGATCTGTTATTCAGCAGTCAGACTAGCTACGAGCATTTTGAGCGTCACAGTGAAGCTTTATGTTCAAACAAAACACTTCAAGAACGCGCCATACTCATGGTGGACAACCCACATGACAACCAAGAAGACAAGATATGCAAAATCACAGAGATGTACGACAAACAGATCGAGACTGCCACAAAGAAGATTCTCACTTTGGAGAATGTCCTGTCAAACACTACAGAAGAACAAACAGCCCAGAAGACTAGTCACAAAATCAAAACGTTAAAGAAGTACGTTGAGTCAGCGAAAATTTCCTGTTCGGAAACAATAGCAAGATTTGAGATCGACGAAACTGTCAAAAAGCTCGAGCTGGAACGAAAGCGTGGAGAGTACAAATTGAAAGGCAAGAAAATGTTTGAGATACCGAAAAGCCAAAAACCTGTAAACAGCAAGAACGTCAAATCACGCGAAGAAGTTATTCAGAATGCTTTACGTGGAAAATCCAACAAGAACACAAACCTTATTATCTTTAACACCAATGATGATGGAGTGCAAAGTGTTTGTTTTGGAATGGTAACTAGTCCCAGAAACAGAATCACCATGAAGTCCAAAAACGACGTTGCGATAGCTGTGCTGTCTCACGCGAAAGCGAGAATCGGAGAGTTTTTCAGACTGGTCAATGATTGTTTGTCAACAAGGTTTGGCGGATTGTCCCTCAAGTTGATGATGACTGATACAGACTCTGTTGCTTTGCAGGCTACTTACACTGTTTTGATGAGACGTCACCCTATCAGCAAAAAGATTGCATTTCGAGATGAATTAGATTGGGAGACAACACTCTCCGCTTTGGGGAGTGACAAGATGAAACGACACATCGAGACGTTTGTCTCTTGCTCACCAGAAATGTGTCGAATCATTGATTCTGCTCACTATGAAAAGGATGCCACGTACTTTGACAATAGTCGCAAGAAAGTGGTCGGTTTATACTGCGACGAAGTGCCTCTACCAAAACTAATCACTTCATTTCAATGTGTTGGTCCAAAGAACTACCAATTCAAAATGATGGAGGATGTCAAAAAGCCTACCACTTTAGTGAACAAAGCAAAACACAAGGGAGTACCAAAATCCCAAAATGTTACAGAAGAAGATTACTCTAAACTCTTGGTAACGTGGGATAAGCAATTCGATCAAACAAGAGCCGTTAAAGACTACAATTTGCAAGACCGTCGAAAAGTTTTCGAAAAATTGGATAAAAAGCTAAAGGAGGAATTGATAGAGTTTGTTGAATCACAGAAAAGCCTTGACAAAAAATCAGGTAAAAAACCCGAAAGAAAACCCAAGACTCAACCAAACACAATCAAAAACAGCTCACACCTCGAAGAGATAGAATCTAAACAATATGTGTCGTACAGCTTCTATACTACCCAACTTGGCGTCTACATGACTCGGGTACAGAAGAGGTTAGGAGTTGCGCCATCAGACAAGGTGGTTTTCCCTCGTTATTCATTCGGCGCGTTTTCTATTGGTAGTCGATTCGCCAACGCTGTAAAAAGGTTCAACAAGGATAAATCTTACGACGAATTATTCAATAGTGCTCACCTTTTCAAACTTTACACAGCGGAAGTGGATTTCTTAAAAACAATGCCACGATATTTTCCTAACGGCGTGGAAGCAAACGCGTTAATCAAGTTGGAAGAAGAAATCGATTACAACGTTTGTTCGACCTACCTTCAAAAACAAATGAAAAAGCTTGAGAAAACGTCAAGTTCCGATGGGAACGCCGCTAAAGCCGTACCAGATAGAAACGTTGACGGCGAAAGCGACGTTGAAGAATAAGCTAACATTTAAACTATCTATTTGAAAAGTTGAGGAAACTTAATGGAGTGGCGAACCCTTATAAACTGCGTGATGTTTCAAATATTATAACTGTGAAGTGAGTGGTTTAAGTTTTAATCGAATTATTTCAGTTTGTAACATTTTTTTTTTGTTAAAATTTCTGTAATATGTTATAAGTAAGATAGATTTATATTGATCTTTTGTATTAAAAATTCAACCTTAATGTGTCTTACATTCATTTGTCTTCACTTCCTTCTCAAAATGGTCGAGTTCGTAAGTAGATACGAAAAATTTGAAGGTCACGAATACAACCCAAACCTTACTGGTCACGGGGCCGTGTACGGTACAACTACTTGTGGTAAATCCCATCTGGTTGATGAACTTTGTAAAAATGGACGTTTTTCCCACTGTGGTACAATTGTCTTTTTAAATGGAAAGTCTACTAAAAAGTCTGAAGACTTTGTAACCGACATGAAAGAGCTTTGGAACACCTTGATATATTCGTACCAAATTAGAACAGAAGAAGAATTGCTAGCCAAGATAAATGAAATCGAAGAGGCCTTGATACGTCACAGGAACGCGGAATATAAGAGACTTGAGATATCCGGTTGTGATGATGTTGACTTAAGGTCAGGCATGGCCTTTGCTAATGTTAAAATTGTGATAGATGATTTGCATAAACAAGTGGTTAAGTCCGTAGATATAGCTGCGAAGTTTGCCTTTATTAGACATTCTGGTATTGAGTTGCTTTTCGTCACACAGTCTTTTAAAAATGTTAATATGCATGACTTGGTAAAAGAAAACCTCATGTGGGTGGTATTGTTCAAATTATCTCAGAACAAAGTAACACTGAACAGCTTTTTAGACGACTTAAGTTTACATTCAACTAGATCAAGAAGCAAAGGTCAAGTATTTCGCTCGTCCCTCCAATACATTTACACAAAATTAGTTTTGATGAATGACTCTATATTGGGTTTCGATCCTGACGACACTTCCTACTTATACGTAGAAATGCCTAAAAGAGCACCCAAAAATGTTTCTCACGTTAGGACGGCAATTGCAAATCCCCACCGTCAGATTTGTTTCAAAGAAGAAGGATGTGCTCAGGCGAAAATTCTTTTTGCCGAACGAACTGAAAAACTGACTTTTAACAATCGAATGAAAGCGAAAATGAGAGTGATGTCAGAAAGTGAACAAATGAATCGCATCAAAGATGGAGATAGTGACAGTGAGAGAGGGAAAAAAAAAGCTGTGGAAAATCAAGACGAAGGAAATTCTATCAGCGAAAATGACTTAGGTGACGCTGTGTTAGACCGTGATAGATATGATCGGCATAACAGGTTTTTAAGTAAAAAAACTGGTTTTGAAACCGGTTCCCCTAAACAAAGGGATCGGTTGAACAATAGAAAAGAAAATCATAACAGGGGTGTCACTGAGTACGAAAGCGACAGTGACGATTCTACTGATATTCAAAGTGAAAACGAAGATATTTACCCCCTTAAAACTAGAAACAAACGAAGACTTAAAAAGCATCAAAACCTCTCACCTGAAGCTCATTCAAATCACAGAAAACCAACGAGCAACACTGTCATCAATCAAAGTAGATATGACCGACGCAGAAATGAAAGATTTGAAGATTCCTTTTCTCGACTTCATTGGAGACGAAGAAACCAAAAAATCAGAGGCGGGAGTCCCATCGAACGATACCAACGTAACCCTTTCTCACCTAATCTCAGCGACATTAAAAGAAAATCCAAACCCATTGACGTTCCCGTTGCCGTCTCAAAACACCGTAAAGAGCAATTATCGAGCTCCTCAGACTTTGACTGACATGAGTGGAGTTACGGGAAAAACTATTGCAACCAATGAACAACTCTACAAACAGTATGCCGAGGCTCAAAACAAGGTTAAGCAGTATCAGCAGAAGTTATTTTTTGAAAGACAGGCAAGCGTATCTGATGCAATCAAACCGGAGGAAAAGCAAAAAACATCCAAAACTGCAGCTGCCACAGCAGCGGCGGCCATGAAAAAGAACGAGAAAAAAAAGAACAAAAGAAATTTTTCAGCATCGCTTTCACCCGTGACCAACTTGAGAAAATACGAGAACGTCATCATGGAAGTCGACGGAGAAAAGAAAACACAGAGGATTTTACAGCCTTTGAGTGACGCAACCAAATATCGAGATCAATGGTCTAAACTACCATCTGATTCTTTGGACGATGAGCAACGCGCACGTTTGGGAATTATGATAGGAAAAAGTCAAAAAAGCAGAATGAAGCAAGCAGCTCGGACCTTCTGCACCACGAACAATCCAGTCGAAGAGTTGCAGAGAGGCTCTCTCGTGTACACAATTATTTTGATCCTGGAGACATTTTTCCCTTTTAATCCAGCGCTTGTTGAGCTAGGCGGTTTGGAAGTTAGCAGTGCATTTGTTTTATTACATAAAATTATTCCGCAAAAAATACTATATACTGTTTACGATGCTATCTTCGAAGCTGAAAAAATCCTTCGAAAGTCAGCTTCACCTGCTTCAAAGAAAAAAATTCCCTCTAAACATGAGCTCCTTCTAAAAAAGGAAAATTCAAATGTTTTCACCATGGTAAACGAATGGGTGCTTAACCAGCTCGATCGAAATATTCAAACACAGAACACTACAACCGAATACTACCTGGAAAAATGTGTTAAGGTTTTGAAGGATAATCGTGCAGATATTGTTAAGACGTTCAAAAAGCTGGAACAGAACCAGTGTTCAAACGATGCGACTAATAGTTACAAGAAAATGATCGATCGAGTGCAAGAGATGAGTGAAAGTACTGGTACGTTAATCACCAACAGAACTGGACGAACAAAGTTGAACGAAAATATTTTATTCATGTCTGAGTTGAGCGCCGGCTTTACAAGAATGATACAGCATCAAAAACATTTGCAAAAGCAAGCACAGACTGAACTGAATAACAATAAAAGGAAATTAACTCCTAGCAATGAAGACGAACGTCGAAAAAAAACTAAAGTTGAGGACCCGCGAAAAAAACTATCCTGTCGAAATGGTGACAACACTGAAAAAACTGTTAGTCCGTTAGTTCTACCGACAAACAAACTAGTAGCTTACAAAGTAAATAAAGACTCTGATGACGAAGGTAGTGCATACGATTGCGACAGTAGCAGCGAAACTTACAGTGACAGCGAAAATGAAGTTTAATTAAAATTGAAACTAACTCTTACTATATATATAAACCGTGTGTGTTGTAATTTAATTTTTCTCTGTAAATAATTTTTCTTCGTATTTTTTTTATTGTTAAAGAAAATGTAATCGAAAAGAATGCAATATATACCTTGCTCTTTTTTTGTATTCCCCACAAACTATTGTTGTTAGCCACATTGAGAGGAGGATGAACATAAGGGAACATTATGTTTCACAACATACAAAAGTACAACACTGAAAGGGAACTGCTAACCCGTCTTAAAAGGGAAGTTTCAGAATCTCACAAAGAGACATATAGACGTGTCACTAAAGATTTTGACGATGTAAAAAACTTTGAGTTGTCTCAATACATATGGTCCAAATTCCAGGAGTATGGCTTTGGTTACCCATCAACAAACACCCAAATTTTGAGATGCGTCGGTGAGGAGCAGGCTTTACAAACTCTTAACCAATACGGTGGAAATAATTACCAAGATGCGTACTTCAATAAGTTTAGGCGAGATTACGATAGTTCTGTAAACAGACTTTTCTCTCATAATCAAATGGAACATGAGCTTTTCAGAGCTGAACAGGATAAACAAAGAGCATACGAAGAATTGCTTATTAAAAAGCAGGAACATTTTCAAAAAGGTTTATACGGAAGTGTCTCCTCCCATAAAGACTTCTTTGATCCCAGAAAAAAAAGTCCGAGAAAAATGGGCGCCAAAGAGGGTGGAGACTATAATGACGGTGATGATGATGGAGATGATGGCAGAGGTCAAGGTACTGGAGTAGTGAAAAAATTCCTCCAAAAAGAGATGCGGAAATATATGACTTTCACCGGGAAAATGGATGACATCGACGAGGATTACACTGACCAAGCAGGTCGAACAGTCGCCATTGAAACACCCCGTGAAAATTTCGAAAAAGATGCTTACAAAAATAGACCGATGCTTTTGGACCCTTTGAGAGGGGAATATCACCACGGTTATGATAACGTCGACTCTTCTTTCATACAGCGCCAAATGAATGACTCATCCAAAAACTATATGATCAATAGCAGTGTTGATGTGTTAAGAGCTGGTACAAACAAATCGATTTTGAGAAACAACCGTCAAGTGAGAAGTAAATTAACTGAATTTATAGACACTAAAGAAACAAGACGCTCAGAGGGATTCAATGTCGATCAACACGGTAATTTATTAAATCAATCTGAAACGCAAAATAACGTCAATGGACATTTTAACGAAGAAAATGTGATTGAAGGTCCATCTTTGGGTGAAGTTTTTTCTTCAAGATTGAAAAGAACGAGAGATAGTGATTCGGGTTGGGACGACTATACTGCTACTTATTTTAATAATGATGGCGACGATCTGGACGATGATAGATTTAGTGGAGGCGCTTCTTTGAGGTTAAACAAATCTCAAAACATCATTGACGACAAACAAAATGCGGATGGGGAGGCTGAGGACAGTGATACCCTCGAAAATGAACAGCAACAAAGTGGTGGACCACCTCAACCTCCTTATGATCACGGCGGCATGGAAATTAAAGTCGGCGCGATGGAAGAAATTTTGGGTATGATGGATTCAGAAGGGTATGATGAAGGACAAATCCAAGATTTTCTTGAAAATATGACTATAAATCGCGATGAATTCAACTCTATGCCTTTGGATTTGAAGATAAGTGAGATAACTAATACTCTTGAAAATTTTGACTCTTTGCATGGAGTAAATCCCTCAAATTCAACGATTAGCGCTAAAGATAAAATAAACATTTATCGCGAGAGACGTTTAAGAAAATTCTCAGGCGCACCCAGAAATCTCATGTCTAAAACATTTACCAAGGACAAATCTTTGGATGCTCTTAACAATCTAGCTGTCAGGATAAAGGATCCGCCATCAAAGGTTGATAGTCAAACGGCGTTTAGAGAAATTTTGCCCGAGGATCCTGGTCAACCAAAGGATCCGTACCAAAGCATTTTTGATGATACAAATGAAAGTTTTTCAACCACCGGCAGACTTAGTAACGAGGGTGATCAGGATGAAAATACTGTTAGTTATGACAACGGGAGCCAAGAGTTACAGGAGAGTACTCAAGAGTATATCCAAAAATTTGAGGACCGATTAAACCGGTTCATTGGCTCCACTCCTATGCAAGAGGAAAATGCGGTGGCGCTCAATCAGTTTCTACGACAAGTGGTAAAAGAAGACCCACGAGAGTTGATAAAAGATTCAAAGAGACGAGAAGAGGAAAAAAAGCTATCCACTCGACTTAAAAGCAATTATAACCCAAACGCGGTACCTGTTAAAGATGCTCATCGGTACGATAAAATTGAGACTGGTGGATATTCACAAACTGGGCCTGAAATTCGATTTCGGAGAGAAGTCGTGCTGGATGAGAACCAAATCGATGAGGCGCTTTTAGATACCATTGATGAGAACGGAAAACCATCGGTTGCGAAAACAGTAGAGAACGCAATCGATGAAATACGGTTGAGCGAGGAGAGCACTATGGGAGGCATGTTGGGAAACACAAATGGAACTTTGACTTTAAAAGATTTCACTACAAAAGACTATTATCATTTGATTGGGGTGGAAAATGAGAGACAATTCCAAGAGTTGCACGATGAAAAAATAAAGACTGACGGAGAGTCGTCAAAAAACCTTTTAACTGATTCAACAAAGCTAAATTTTCTGCCGGGTGAACGGCGTCCTAATATCAGCGTGCCACCACTATCACTATTGCCGACTGATAACAGCCACCGTATAATTGGTGCAAAACCTTTGTTCGGCGGTTTACCTAATGAAAACAATCAAAACTTGGATTCAAAAACCCCTGCAAAAATGATTTCGATGGAAGTGGACGAGAATTTGGCTAACACAAGCGAGCAAAGTATAATCACCGACACCGCAGTTAACGATGTTAACGTTATTTTGGAAGATCATAAAGAGACGTCTTATGCGCGTAGAATGTCGGAACTTCAAACTGTGAAAGATCGCGCGATGTATATTGTTAAAATGATGGTTAGGGACGCCTTGCAAACGGGTCGTATTGATCAAACGATGCTTCAAAACAAAGAAGTGGTCAAGATTTGTCATGTCCTTACACAAGTCATAAGTATTTTACTAAGTCGACAGAGCAGCTATTTCGCTAACTTTAATGATCCTTCCCGTCAATTAGAATTGATAAATGTGGAAACTATTGCGAATCCGGAGTACGGATATTTCTCACTTCTCCAAAATGGACAACTCTTGTGTAATCTCATCGAGATCAGTAGAAATGTGTTCAACTTTAAAATGGAGGGTGTTACAGAATCACAATTTCGAACCGCGACCAACGAAGAAACTCCTAGAATTCGCGTTTTCAAAGAGTTCCTGTATTATGTGTTGCGGGAAAACAAAGTGTCTGATCCAGACGAAATCATTGTTTTCCGAAGTGAAACTCGCTTCAGACAATCCACCGTTATTCGCTATCAAAGTTTAGACCCTCAGATGAAAACTAAACACTTCTTCCTACTGTTGGAAAATTACCTCTTACAATTGTTCGTGAGTAACAACACATCCGTTGATCAGTCATTAAAATTTTTCAACCTCCTGGAGTCTGACTTACACAGAAGGTTTAACACGATACTAATAAACTATATGGCAAATGTGAATGCGACTATCGAAAGGTTGTTGACTAAATCTACTTTTACCCTTTTATTCACAGAGAGTGAGCAAAGGATAAACAACGTACGTTCGCTATCTTATCGTCGAGCGGTGATCCCTCTTTTGAACAACATGTTCGGAAATCCTGCTGTTTTAGATTTTGACTCCAGATCTGATAGATGGAACATGATGTTTCATTCTCAAGACGCTGAACAGTTTAAAGCGGCGGTTGAGCAAGACTTACCACCTAACGGTGATACAGTAAGAAGATTGATGGACTCATACCGAATAAATAGCTTTTCAACGACAATAACTGGTTCTGGTGGTCCGCAGTGGAGTGAGCTTGAGCCGACCAAGCTGATGGATGTGCTCATTAATTTGTTTATTGAACACGAAGTTATACCACCTATCATAGGATCTTACAAGAGGAGTCTATCGAATTTCTTTTCTGTGCTCATGGCCGACCCGATACACCAAATGTTTGTAAAGCATCTTAAACCGTTGTACAGACGAGGCTGGCGAAAGGGAAATCTTGCAAGACAGGCATGTTTCATAGTGGTCGAGCACTACGTTGGATTAGTATTGATGATCGTTCAACGTGCTCTTATGCAAAACAATGCACAGATGTCAAACACTGGTAGCTTTATGAGCAACTTGGAAGGATTCACGCCAATGATGAAACTGCAAGACGTTTTGAGAGAGCTCATAATGGCTTTCGACCCACTGGCGTACATTGCTGACGAGATTGGAAATCGAGATTCTCACGAGGCGAAATTCCAATATCATTTCAAAAGGTACACTGAACACGTCGGAGAAATAATGAGATCCTATGAACTTTGGCTGCAAGAACGTGTTGATGGTTTCAACTTAGGCACATCGAGCATAATGCCCAGAGAAGAACTCTTTGCTCGAATAAATTCGGCAGGAGGATACGAAGAGAGCAGAGACCTTTATTTAGAAGGCGTGGATACCGAAATTGCTGAAGCGGACGAAGTGACCATGAGAAATCAGCCTACGATGACTGGAGGTTCTCGCGGTAAAAGGGTTGACGAGAACGGAATTCCTATGAGAGAGATTGGTATAACAATAAAAAACGCAGGCTCTCAAGTTATGGATGTAGCTGAAGCTAATACGAATCAGCCCATAGAGGTGAAAATAGAACCGAGCAGCGATAAAACCATGGTCAATGTTGATGCGTCTCACCCGCAAGTACAGAGCATGAGCAATATTGACTTAATGAATTCAATTAGAAGGATAATGAAAGAAGAATTAGCGTTGAATGTTCGACAAATTGGGGTGCCCATGGAAACCGGTCAATCGAACAGTTCGACTAACAATAGATCTTATGTTGCTTATGCTTCCGATTTAGAGGTCGACGGATTGCAAGAAAGTGTATTGAGTAGCGCTGGAAATCAAGAAACTTTACTTTATAACTTTTCTGTTAGACCGTCCGACAGTGCTAGTCAAGTGGGTATACAATCGGCAAGTACAGTTGATTATAATCCGCCCCAATCTCTACTTTCAAACGATGTAAGCACTGTGGATTACAACGCACCTAACTCGTTGATGCAACCAGACCTAGCTGCTCCGGGTGAAATAATACTTACAACTGACTCTATCGATTCTAAATCTTTGATAAGCTCGAATAAGAAGAGACCGACTATTCTAACCATTACAGAGCCCACAGTTATTACTGCTATTGGTGGAAACGTTTCAACCGTTTTGCAAGACAATACTGTTGTAGACACTATCACAAAAGAGCTTGATGTTAACGAATCTCTGATCAGTGACGAACTTTCTGATCGCATAAGGTTTTTAACTGATGAAGACGATCGTTTTTTAGAAAATGAGCTCACTCAGATTCCCAAAGAAAGTGCTGACGACCGCGAAATTGTTGAAGATCTAATTCAAGGCGAGCTTCACGTGGACACTGTCCACGGTAACGTGAATGAAAACAGTGGTACCGTGTCTGATAATTTGAAAGATATCTTTTCAGCCAACAAGTCGCTGGAAGACACTAATGCTAAAATTGACAGTACTATAATTAGAATAACAACCAACGCTGAGAAAAAAGTTGATGCAAACCTGGCGAAATACAAAAAAGAAGTGGTGAACAAAAAGAAAAAAGCAACAAAAGCGAGAATCCTTCAGAGTTTGAAAGAAAAGAATAAAAGGAAGAAAGAGTCTGTTGAAAAGTACCTCCCACCAATAGTTAGTAAGAACCAACCTAACATTGTGGATGGCGATTTGAAATTTCTGAAAGAACGAATTGATTTGCCGACCAAAACGGGTAAAAACGTTGATAAAAGATCTAGAAAAGAAATTGGACTTACAAACCAAGAGAAAGAACTCAACAACAGAAAAGTAAAAGCCTTAGTAATCAAGAAAAAAAAATTGAATATCAGAAAGAAAAAACCAAAAGACCATCAAATGGTACCACCCCCACCAAAAAAACTCAAAGAGGATCAACAGCAAAACCGTTTGACTAGAGAAATGGAGTCCTTTGAGAAACGCCTTGAGCGGATGGATCGAAACAGACCGGAAATTCTGGTTACCAAACCTCTTCCCAAAAATTCACCCTACTTTAATAGGACTGGAGAGGAATCATTTTACTTGGCTACCAACGGTAAAAAACGAACATTAGCTGATATAAACGATACTGAAGATTATTTATCAGAGTTGTCTGTCGCACCGTCTACAATTTCAAAATCAGTGTCAAAGCGAAGAAGAAAAAACAATAACAGTCTGTAACAAAGGACTTTATATTTACTGATATTAATAAGCGTTGTTATCTATTTATAATTTGCTAAGCGTGTGTATTGTAATATGATTGGTTGTGATAAATAAACTGTTGATGACAAATGCCTAAAAAAAGGTCCCGTTATAAATTCTACGATAGCGACGATGAGTCCGAACGTGTCCAATTTTCAATCAAAAGAAAATTTGAAAAAGCATACAAATCAAAGGACATAGAACACCCCTTATTTAACGCCAGCAAAACCGAGGCAAAACGCTTGCTGACTACAGAACGTGGGAGAAAGGAACTGAAAAAGCATGATCCGGCTCTTATTAGAGCTCTCAAAAAATGGACAGACGTAAGTACTTCAGAGTTAAGATCCAAAGTGGAAAGGTGGGTAACTAGTCTGAAAATTAGAACTGGCGACACTAAAAGTGTATATAGAAAACCAACCCGAGTTTACAACACTCTTACAAAATCAGGAAACGTTAACCGTCCACTAGCTCTCATTCATATGGATTTGGCTGATGTGGGTCGTTTGAATCCGGATAATAAACGTTACAGATATCCATTTATTTTGGTAGCGGTAGACGCCTTTTCGAATTATACGGTGTTAGTTCCCATAAAAAGCAAATCTGCTGAGCTTGTTTTAAATGGGTGTAAGAACGCTTTTTCACAGTTGGGGTTGAAACCGTCATGCAAACCAACAAATAGGACCCTGAGGAGCGGAAAGAAATCTGTACAAAAAGACTCTTGTTTACGAAAATGCATGACTACTACACGATTACAAACAGATAGAGGTACAGAGTTTATAAACAAAGATTTCAAAAAGTTCCTGAGGCGTCGAGGATATGATTTATTCTCTTCTCGAGGGAGTGGTAAAGCCTACTTAGCTGAATCGAAAATCGGTCAAATGAAACGTCAACTAGTTCGTGTTCAAAACATACTCGAAGATTCGTCGAAAAAACACTTAAAAAGAAAACGAAAATCGTCGAAAACCAATAACCTTTTAGGAAACAAGAAAAAAGCTAAGAAAAACCACTTGAGTGATGAAGAAGACGATGATACTTTTGAAGATTTTAAAGAATATCAAGACGACTGGTCAAAACATATGAGAAAACTACAAAACAAAATCAACGACAAGGTGAATAGTAGAACGGGTTTTACTCCACGACGGTTATTTGAACAATTCACTGGCGACAAAGAAGGAACGGAGAAAGACATAAAGCGCCGAGAGTTGGGCATGAGAAACGAAAATGAGACGACTAAAAAATTCGAGCCTATCGGAGATACCATAACTAAAATAGTTTTGTTAAAGAAAAGTCAAAACATGCAAAAAGAGAAAAAAAGGAAGCTTGATCACATTATCAAACAAAGCAAAGAAAAAGGGAAAGACCCAAACCTAAGCTGGAAGCGAAGGGAGTTAAAAGTTGGGGACCGAGTCCACTTGACCTACTCTCGCCTCGAAGGTCACCCCAATGAAAAACCGTTAAATATTTTTGAGAAGAAATCCACCCAAACTAAAAGTGAATGGAACACTGACAAAACATACGTGGTGGACAAAGTATTGCGTTATGAAGGAGAAAGGGAATTACCCTTAAGATATAGAATTAAAAACATACAATCGGGTAAATATCGAAAAACATTGTATTACAGAGAAGAGCTTTTATTAAAAAAGAAGAAATAATTAAATGTTAAGAATAATTGTATTTTGTTTTTGATTTCAATGAAAGAATGTAACGTGTTAATTATTTTCATGTTTTTCAAGTGAAAAGTCTGAATGGACCCGCACAGAAAGAGGTGCGAACGTCTTGTCAACGACGAACGATTTTTCGAGAGAGAAAATTTTACGTTTACTAAGATATGGGGAATAAACCCAAGTACAGGAAAGTCTTCTGATTCGTGTTCAGAGAAATATGTTCTCGAAAAGACTTCTCTTCGTGACCCTCTCTTTAACGGAGTTTCTTTGGATTTGGTGAGAGAAAATACAGGGGACGTCGATAGTCGCATGAATTTTGGTGAGAACTCTTTATGTAAAGTGAACTCAATTCAAGTCCCATCTTTGCTTGCTTCGACAGCGGACGCCTCACCCACAGAATTCACCATAAACGGCGACGAACTAAAATTAATCACTGAAATGCATGACAAACACGAAGCCAACGACTACACTATGTGCGCTTACATCGATGAACAAATAGAAATTCTCACTTTCCCTAACTTGCATTTTAGCGGACATAGTGATAGGGCTATAAGGTCACAAAAATCATTCTACGAAAAGATTGGCGCATTCGACACGCAATTCCATGAATTTCTTGATCAAAGAGTAACATTTCAAGTTGGTGATAAGCTGATTGAAACTGACTATCCTTACGACGTAAAAACTTACACTCGCACGACTTTAGCTCGAAATGTAAAGCAAAACTTGAGGGGCGAACGGAACAAAATCAACGCGGGAAACGTACTTCACCAAAAAATAACCTTACGTCTCATAAGAATCAACCGCGTTACAAATGAATATGAGTCAGTACCCAAATCCGACATTACAGACGTCATTAAAATCAAAGACCTCACTACAGATACAGAGCTGAGATACAAAGTCTTGAATCGTAAAAGACTTTTCTTTAATGATTTGGCGTGGGGTTACAAAGATAGCGCTTTATTTCAAGATAACGAGGATCCAAAACTCAATAAAGTAAAGTGGTTGCCTCTAATCAAAATTGTCAGTAATTTAAATAATTATAAAATACATTTGGAATATGTTGTTCAACCTCATACTTATGCGTTGTGCGTTGAGAGGCTCTATTCGAGATACGTGAGAAATGATACCAGCGAAAACGCCATGTTTAACGAAAAACTCGTAAAACATAACCCTTTTTTACCTCACACAATGAATGAACTGAATAAAAACTTGAATGGAGATGAAAAAAACGATAAAATCCTATACAAACAAATTCTTCACGGCAGAATAGATTATGACGCACAATCAGATTTCAAGCTGTACGAGGGTCCAAATAGAACCGGTGTCTCGTTACCTAAATTTAGAATGAATAGAATGCTGTCTGCCTACAACAAGGTGACTGGGGAGGTGTGTGTACAATTTTTACCAATGATTCAAGATTTTTTGGACGTCACTAATAGCAAACTAACCTACGAACAATGGTTTATCGCATTGTTAAAGACGTCTGAAAGTTTTATGGCCCATGATTTACCAACATTTGAAGGAGAAAAAAGGAAAATCTTTAGTTTGACGTTAGTTGACAACAATATCAACCAGCAATCTCAAATACCCAAATGGGATAAAAGCAACATGCCGTTGATGAATTTGACACTTCATTTCAAAAGAGATCAACAATCTAAAAACATAACCAATGCAAGCGTCGAGTTTCATTATAACGTCGAAAAACTGGGGTTCGATTTGTATGGGTCATGCGACGTTTTGTATACAGTGGAGAGATTTTTTACTGAGTTCATCATCTTTCACGAAAGTATTTACAAAAGTCACACGAGGAAAGAAAGAAGGTCAAAACCGTTAGAAGTGACATACAGACAAAATAAAATGGATTTTTTTAAAGGGAAATGGGAAAAGAGTCGACTGGAAACTAAAACCACGGGTAGTGGTAAATTTGGGAAAAAATATCGCCCGAGAATTGTAACGGCGGTAAATATAAACGATAGCAAAGACATCGAATCAAATGTGAGATCAAAAAATGTGATTGCCGACCTGAAAAAAAATCACTTAGGAAGGTGGGCCAAAATCGTCGACTTTTTGAATTCTAATCTTTCGATTGACCAAAAAAGATCCCTCAGCATTGACAACAGTAACGAATTTTGTAAAAATGATCACAGATACCGCCTTGTATTTTTGGCTGATTTACGTAGTCATGTTGATTTCTGGGTGCAACCAAATCTTATTGCACAACCTGACACCGTTTCTAAAAACAGACTAGACGAATTCGGACTTGACCAGCTGAATCCAACGCAGAGAAAAGCAGTGCTGAAATTCTACTTGAACGTTGTGAAATTAATTGGTCCAACAACATACGGAGGAAGTAAAGCAAATTCAACCACTCATGATATAGCATCGAATCCGTCAAGTTTTGCGATAATTTTAAACAGTGACCACTTAGTCGACCGTATGATTAACAAAGACGCGTTTGTAAAATCCACTTTCTCTGTATTGATGATGAGTGGAACAGAGTTCGACCTGGTAAAGTACAACAATTACATAGTAGAGCCCTGTAATGAATTGAAAGAGTTACTCATGTTAGATGCTGATAAAAACATGGACACCAACGACTACCAAAAGATTTACAACACTGCGAATTATTTCGAATTCAAGATCAATCCAAAATTGAAGAGACATCCGCTACATCACCCTGATACCGGCAATTTTATTGGTAGCCATGAAAGAGGAAGTTTTTGGCAATTTCCGATGTCCGCCAAAGAGATCGGAAAAATCAGTCTCAAAGATTACTTCAACTCTGAAACCTCTTTACTTTACCCGGGAATGAAAGCTGTGAACTCAAAATCGAACAGCATTGAAATCAATATAGATGGAAAATACAGCAAATATTTTTCTGAAGCCCTAAAGTATACAAAGCAAAACCTTGTGGTTGGTGGTAGAATTAAAACGAGTTCGATTCGTCTAGAGGCTCCCGATTTTTTAATAAACGCGTACAATCATCAAGAGTCATATTACCAAGAACACGCGAAGTTCACTATAAATACAGATGGTTCTTATAAATTAAAACCAACAGACATCAGCAAGGAGAGGAAAAGACAACGGGTTTACGACCTTTCCGGTGTTACTTTACCTCAAAAGATTAAAAAGAAACGGGCAGCAAGCGTGAATTGGCATTTCTTTTTGGCTAATGGAGCAAGACCTCAACAAGTGTCTTCGGAAAATCTAACTGACATTGGAATGAATGACGTAAAAATAGCACCTGTCAGAAATTTTGACATCACGTTCTACTATCCAAAATTAAATAAAAGCATTTTCGAAGATGTGGGTAAAGACACGTTCCTTGAACAAGCTGTAGTAGAGTTATCTTCCTCGCCGAAGAACTTAAACAAGCTGAATATGATGATTTCGATCCACAACCTGTATGAGACTCAGCGTAGACTCACAAATGTATACGGTGTGGATAGTAAAGACGAAGTTCCAAACGTTGTAAGCGAAACTTTGGACGAAAACGCAGATTTCTATAAAAGACTATTTCGAATGTGGTTATCGGTAAACAAGGGTAACTCAGCTTTTAAAGCAAACTTTAAAAACACCTCGAACATAAGAACAAAACCAATGAAAAACTATTTTTCCTTGCCTGATGATAATGAAAGGCCTTTTGATATGAAATTACACGTCGAAGACATATCTATACCTTTGTCAATTGGAAATCTTGAAAACGATGACGTAATATATGTGTTGACCGATCTGGACTTCGAAGAGCAGGAAAAAACCAATTTTAACGGTGCATTTTCAGAAAAGGTTTTATGCGTAATAAACCTAAAGAACGTCACTGATTTGGAAGGTAAAGCAAAAAACTTCTTTGTACAAAGTTTTACGTCTGTAGCGGATCATTCTTCAATTGCTTATCAAAACAGTGTGTTAAAGAGCTTTCCAATCACTATCAAACGTATCCATGACTTAAAGAGCTACAGGTTTTACTTTGTGAACAGTAAGTTTCAGCCTGTAAAAATAAAACAACGTGCTGACGATTCTTTTGCTGGGAAATTCATTCCAGACAGCGTAAGTGTAAAAGTTAAATTTTACGTATCCAACAAACTGACCAATGTACTATAAAAATTAATTAATTACACGGAAACTTAAATAGTTGTTAAAACAATAAACATTGGTAGACAGAAGAAACATTTTGGATGTGAAAATGTCGTACAACCCTTACAGAAGACCAGGCTTTGAGATGTCTTGTTTCAATATCAATAAAATGCGAATGAGAAAACGTTTGGACGATTTAAATAAACAAGATCATTCCGTTAATCAAGTTCACACCCTGAAGAATGAGCTGACAAAGCTCAAAAATGAACAATCCTTGGAGTTTGAAAGAACCAGAAAACAGCTCAGCCAAGCACTAGGAATCATTGAAAATAATCACAAAACAATTAACGAGCTCAGGCAAATTAATGGAAGTGCAAACCGTAATAAACTCGCTCATCATTCTCAGGATGTTAGACGGGTTGCGTTTGAAAACAAATTTAAAACACAGAGGAACGAAAATGGGGTGGAGGGATCGGAAGATTCTTTAGAACGAAAAAACAGAACAATTAACGATTTTGAGAGACGGTCGAATGATAAATTCAAACACCCAGTAAACAACAACGTCAAACGCATCGTCAGAAATAGTCATCAAAAAACTGGTAAAAAGATATCATTTGCACAACCGTTTGACCAAAATGTAAGTCGTGGAACTGTTAACAAATTAAAAGAAAGAGGTTATGAATCAGAAAATATAGAAGAAAGTAACGACGAATACGATGAAAAAAATCAGAAACATATGTATGAAAATGAAGTTGAATCCTCAAGCGAATACGAAAGTGAAGGAGAAGAAGAAAGTGATGGTCCCGAAAATTGCTACAGCGATTATTCTAACAGTGACGAGGAAGACGAAGGGAAATTTAACAGGGAATACAAGATGAAAAAAACCATGAGAAATCATCAGCGTAATTTCGAGAAAAATGATACCAGGCAGGTTCGATTTAGATAATTTTTTACTTCCGTACGTTTTTTTTTTTTTTTTTTTTTTTTTTTTTTGTGTATCTATTTTATATATATATGTTATGAAAAGAAAAGAAACTTAGTCGATTTCGAACTTGTCACTTCGTCATTTCACTTAATACTTCAAACGGGTCAAGACATAAACAAATATTTGAAAAGTGCAACCTTAGAAATGAGTAACTTGGGGGCAAATGAAAACGTTGCAGTAGGAGTTAAAAGAAAGATCACACAAGCAGCCGTCAACTCGAGCATCCAAAATGCTAAGGTAGCAAAAGCAATAAACGACTTCGTACAAGACACAAGCTCCGCTCAAATATGGAAAATCGCTGAGGGTGACGATTTCATCAATGTTAAAACCAGAGAGGTGTCGGCAAAAGCTACGGAGCTCACAAATAACGAAATAGTTTATGATTTATTAGGTGGAGAGAAATACGTATTGTTGAACACTGCGTGTTTCACATTTACAGTCACAGTGCAGAAGAAAAATGGGGATGCGTGGGTAGCAGTTCCAGATAATGAAGTTTTAGTGGTAAAACCGGGTGCTATTATGGATCTTTTAAATAGACATCTTGAATGCTCCTTGATTCATCCTGGTGAAATTGTGGATAACAAAATCATAAACATCAAACAAGACAAAACCACTCATATCAGTCCTTTTGAAATCCAAAGAAAATACGATAAGTTGTACGTAGAACAAGAATTAGAAAACGACATGCATATTTGCAAAGAGTGGACCTATGATCATGAGTTTACGAATGATGCTAATACTCATCCGGATTACAGAAGAGGTCGCCCTAATTCGATTTACACACCAAGAGATGTAGATAAAAAAATAGCTTTCCACAACGAAAGTGTTCTCAATAAATGTAAAAAGTTTGCCAATGAATTGAAAGTTGGTAAAAAGTATATGATTTACGGATCCATCATGAATCCAATTTTTCAAACACCTCTTTTACCGTCCAGACATGGAATGCGTGTAAAATTGACTTTTGGTCGAGATGAAGACCATATGGAGTTTTTTGAAGATTACACTGAGCTTGCTGAAGACGCGGAACCCAGCGTTTATCGGTTTAAGTTGGAAAAAACGGGAGCTAACAAAGTCCGAGCTCGATATGAAGTAGCGACACTCACTACTTCAGCTTTTGAGAAATATAATCAATTGTTTGCAGGGGGAAAAACAGTAGAGGTTGCTCAATTCATGGTTCATAATCATTCGCACAGAAGAATTGAACCAAATTCAACAGAAATTCAAGATCTAGAGTTACCAAACACCAGTAATGTACCCGCATATGTTGGTTGGCAGATTAAAAGTCGGACGAATTACGAACATAAATCCTCCAGAGACAGTTGGATGGACAACTCTTTCTTGAGATACGTCAAAAAAATGCAGTTTCAGGGAACTGAACAGGCAAACACCGGAATCAGGGAAGGAACCTCTACAATCGATTTTGATGAGGACGTGGATGTTGAAATGCTCTACCGTCAGCAAAAAAGATGGTTTTTAGGTCGGGAACATCAATCAATGTCAGATCAAAAACCAGTGTACGGTATTTTAAACGGTGCTACCTCAGAGGTTTATGATAACCAAGGGGAAAGTAAGACTGATTTTATGAAATTACATAACAAAAGACACACCAACCCGTTTATCATCGAATTTGACCAATCAAGAGGAAAATACGGGGCTGATGAGAGACACGCCTCAGTCGCTAACCTTGCTATCAAGATTAGCTTACTGTTTCGAGTGCCAATTCCTGTAGCATCGGAGGTAGTTATAACAAGTGCTTTCCGCGGTAAATATGTTCAAAGGAAAAATACTAACGGCACTTTGGACATGAATTTTCTTCAAGTAGATATTTCATCAAACCTTTTGTAACTTTTTGTTGTGTCAATTTATAATAATCAAATATAACATTTAATTAAATTTCAATGTTTTTACCCCTTGATTCATTTTCTGTTAATTATCAGCTTGGTAAACTGCGTTATAGAAGAAAAAAACAATGGTAGCTTACAAAAGAAAGAGAAGAACCAAGAAATCTAAAAGTTATTTTAGGAGAGCTTCAAACAAGAGAACGAAAAGAGGAGTACGTTCAAGGTCCTATCGAAAAGGTCGCGGTGTCTACAACACAACTAATGTTAAAAGAAGAAGAGCTCCAATTAACCCATACGGAAGGGGTATAGGAACTGCGTTAAAAGGTTTTGCCAAATTTGCTGCTAAAAATGCCCCGACAATTCTAAAAGGTGCTCGATTTTTAGCGAGAAAGACTGGAAATAAAACTGTTCAAGATATTGCCAACTCGAGAGTGATGGATAAGGTAGCTAGAACTATTTCCACTAAATATGGTGGTCGAGGAGCCGTAAAAAGATCGTCTGTTAAGCGTCAGGCAAAAATGGTCATTGTAAAAATGAAAAAGTTGTATGGTGAGGAAGGTACTCGAAAAATTATAAGATCATACTTAAAAACAGAGGGACGAGGTGGAGTAGTTGGAAAGTTTTTAGGTAATTTATTTTCATCCATTTTTCCTTTTTAAAGACATTGTAAATATTTATCGAATTTTCAACAATATAACAAATCTAATACAAATCAAGTTTCAGTTTTCTTTTGATTTTTGCGTCTTTTCCTTTTTGGTTTCTTTCTTTTTTCTTTGCTTTTCAATAACCTTTTCTTCTTTGACGTTCCGCGCCCAAACAACTTAGGTAGCCCTTCGGAGTTTAGTTTTCTTCCCAGAAACCTTTCAGTGAAGTGGTGGAACTCGTTAGGTGTCAAAATGCTCTTTAATCGTCTCATTTGTCTTGTCGTAAAGCTAGTTTTACCAGGTAAAACATTTGAAGCAAAATGTGCAGCCGATAAACCCAATCGATTAGGTATCTTATAATTTGAAATGGCGATTCTGTAACGTCGCTCAGGTGATAGGGAACCCATTGTAATTGATTAGAAAAATAATAATTATTTTTTTAAGTATTAAATATACTTAAATACAATTGATTTGACAAAACAATCATTCAACAAAAAATTTTTTGAAGTGAAAGCAGTATTAGTTCTTTTGGTTAAAGATGTCTGACAAATTTTGTGTCGCTGTCAAGATTCCGTCATTCAAAGATAATTATGTTAAGGATGGAATTGTTGCAAGCTATAATAGTATGGAGGGAACTCTTGAAGTGAAAAAAACCGTTCTAACTGAGGATGTTGATCCAAAAAACAATGTGTTCAAAAAAGTGTTGAAGATGCTTCCGGAAGAGCAAAAAATCATCAAAAGTTGTTTCGATGAAAAAGCAACTGAAACTGATGATACAAATTACCCTGGACTCAAGTTTATCGAGATGACTAAAGAAGAATATGAAAAAGAATTTTCTAACAATCAAAAAGTTGAATATGTCAACTCGTTAAACGAAGAATGTGAGAATGAAACCTTCCATATTATTTATTATAATGTTGAAGATTTAGAAGGTGAAGCTGGTTTACAAAACGTAAGAGAAAACCATAAATTCTCTGATAATCCAATTGGTGTTGAAGAAAAGTTGAAATTACTTAAAAATAACAGCATGCCAATAGTTACAATCCAAGTTTTATTTGTGTTGCTTCAAAAATTGAAATGTTCTTCAGCTGCTATTCTTTCACATATGGAATTGTTTAAGGAATTAGCTGATGTTTTTCAAGATGCTGACGAGGTCGTAAAAAGTAACGGGAATAAAGCAAAGCGTAATACCTTCAAACTGTTTGCAAAACTTTACGATGAAGATGATAATGGTAACGGTTCTTCAAATCAATCCTTTCAAAAATACGTAGAAGAAGGTGATCGAATAATAATGGAAAACAAATACGGAGCCTGGTATGTGTTAAAATTCGGAAAAAACAATGAAGTTAGTTTCGAAGAAAAAGACGAGGTGGATGGCGGTGACTTGGGTGATGTGCTATTACAAATTGGTGGTACCATGTTGTCCACTTTGGTTACGTTAATTTCTAAACATGTGAAAAAGTACATCCAAAAACAAGAAAAAATGAAAAGTAGAGAGTGGCAAGAAGATGAAGATGAAGGTAGTAAATGGTCTAGTATCAAAAGGGAATGCCCTTTCATTGGCAAACACAGGTCAAAACGTATAAATCAGAACAAAGATACTGACCAAATTTTATCAAGATGAAGACTGTTAAACTTTATTAGAGTGACATAAATATCTAGTCTATATATAAAAAGTGCGTATTAGTTCTATATTAAAAACAAATGGATCTATTTGAATTATCACGTATTATTAATTCAATACAGGAAAATCGTAAACATGTGTTGTTGGGATACAAACCATTTCTGGGTGTTTCGCACTTTGATACCGGGAAAAATTTGCTCTTTGAAAAAAAGGAAAAAGTTAAGAATTGGTGTAGGGATTTTAAACAACATGGTAAACTTTACTTCTTTATTGTAAATACTTCCACATCGGACATGGAAAATGGTGAGCATTGGTTTTTAATAGCATTTGAAGCTGATGTTAAGAATGTCTTATTTAATTCATATGGAATTGTTAATACATTGAAGGCATTTGGATACGGAAATTTGAATGGAAAGTCTGAGACTGTCGGAAAAAATTTTTGCAATGTGATTGATAGAAGGCGTGCAGTTTTCGAACTTTCGAACTTAATTTGGAACAATGGAGAGAGCGAAGAAATTAACACTTTACCAAAAGTGATTGACTACAGTGGTTTGCAACAGAATTTTGGAACTGATGAGTGTGGTTACCATGTGATTCGGTTTACACTTCATCTCTTTGAAAACGTGATACCAAAACATTCGAAAAGCATAACCTACAACTCTAATTGGTCCACAGTATTAAAATCTTATATACAAAGAAACTCCATTGAGTTATTGTCTTATGAATCACTTAAATTTATACATAAGGAAGACAGTGATGGTACTCTATTCACAAACGATTCTAATGTGGTTAACTTTGTAGAAAACCACATAGAATTACAGAAATTTGTTAAATCTGGTGATCTTATTGAAGTACATGATGAATATGATTTAACATTGAAACAGTGGGTTAAAATAACGGAAAATTACAAGAAAAACTACATTGAATTAAAATTGAATAGTTGCTTCCAAGACTTCAGTCTTGTAGCTGAATATAATCTTTTGGATAATTTTGAAATGGTAAAAAGGAGAAAGGGAATTCCCAAACAGCCATCTAAAAAACCTTACACTAAAGTAGGGAAAAAAGAAAAGAACATTAAAAAACATGTGACATCAACAGATATTGACAATGAAAGAGCTTTAAAAACTGAAACAAGCATTTCCAAAATTCTTATCCAAGAACTGTTTCCCAGCAATCTGATTCACCGTTACGCTGATCCAATAATGAACAATATCCAATATTCTGGTATGGTTGAAGATCCTAATTATTTAGATAACTACATGATAAGTACACCGGGTGAAGAACATTTCATTTTAAGCGTCCGAGATTACTTCAAATCGCTCAAAGTGAATCTAGATGATAAAGACCCTTATACATACACTTTAGCAAAGTTGATCAAAAATTATTTTGAGTATCACCCGGATAAAAAACTCTCCCAACAACTGCGTTTGAGGATACAGGAAGAACATGCTAATAAATGGCGGAAAGTAATGTAATAAGTTGTTAATATGAAAGCTATATGTTGTCTTATTATATTATTATTTATGTTGTGTCAGTGTATATACTTTATTTAGCAGTATGAGATATATTTTTTTGTAAATATTGTTTTTTCAGTCTGAAATCAAAGAAAGTTGATGAAAAAAAAACTAGAAAAAGTTCTTTTTTTCTCCCCAATTTGAAACAGTGTCTCAATATTAAATAATGTTAAATTCACATAAAAAACGTAAACGTAAAGTCTTAAGTTTCCTTAGTTAACATGATAATGTAAAGATTAACCTACTTATTACAGGGCTAAAGCTGTGTTTAAAGACTTTAATCTTATGTGCGTGAAAGAGAAAAAAATTCTTAAGTTTCGTGGGCAAGGGTTGAAAGTCTTCTACTTTGAACTCTTTTTATGAAAAAAATAATAATTTCCAGGGGCAACACCATTTCGAAGAATACATAAAAAAAAAATTTGAAAAAGTTGAAAAAAAAAAATGAAAAAAAAAATAAAAAAATAAAAAAATAAAAAATGAAAAAAAAAGATGGGAGGGCAAGTCGATGCCAGGGCAAGCCTCAAAAAGCCGTTTTGTGGGCAAGGGGCTCGAAAAACGGAGAACAAAAGGGTCACGCGGGTAGCAGTGATCTGATTGGGGTTGCTATTGGTTTCTTTTGTTAAAAAAATGGGAGGGCAAGTTCTTATCATCATCAGTAGACGTAGCCTAAACGTTTGGAAGAGACAAAGTTTATCCATAAAGTTGAAATTCCCCGTCCTTTTTTATGCTTATTGAGACTATATTTTACGGTAAGGTTCCTTACCAAGACAGAACGATGCGTTTTAATTCGGAAATAAAACCGAGAATTCTTCATGTCTTAATCGATGGAAGCACTTATTATGTATTTCAAACCAGTGCCTGGTCAGATTTTATATTTTATCAAGCACAATATTTTCTTTCAAAAGTAGATTATGGATGGTGAGGGAAACTGTCCCCATTAGGTTTTTTAGGGGGCGCCGAAGTGGAAGGGGCATCAAAAGGTGCCTCGGAAAAGTAAATTTTGTGCCCCTTTCCCTTTTTTCACCCCATAAAAAGGCAGTTATTAGCCTAATTTTACTAAAACATTTTCTATTTAAGGGGGAGCAAAATTAGAGATTTTTTCAATTTTGCCTCTCTAGTATTAGAATCACGCTACTGAATAGCTCCAAAATATCCTCAGAGTCAGTTTTAAAATCGATTTTTGTCCCGGGCATCATCATAACTCGTACCTCTCAAACCTCTAGCAACCCTCTGATGAGCCGTCTTCTGTTTCCAAGACTTTTTCGGATTAGAGATACTTCATATATCATTTCACCGTATACCTTTTTTTTAAATTTTCGCATATTTTCGTTTTCAGAAAAGTATTTCTTTTCGCATATTCTCGATAGTACATATTTTCCGAAATCGGAAACACGTTTTTATGACATTTTCGCACATTTTCCTTTTTGCGAAAATTTCAAAGTTTCGTGTTTCATAAAAACGGACGGGTCATTTTGCGTAAATTTAAAATAACCAAAATCGGAAAACGATATCTTATATTTTCTATATTCGGTCTCCGAAAAAATTAAATTTTCGGAATTCAGATTTCCGCCAGAAACACATTTCATGCAGTGATATTTGGTTCCTCTGTTTTTCGTCCTCTCTTGATTGTTATGTATCGTGTTTTGGCTTCTCCAACATTGAAAGTGTAGCCTTTCTTTTTCTCCATTTCTCTCAAGTTTCTCCCTGCTGCCTCAACCGTGTCTTTGTTTCCTCCTTCCATGATGGCGTCCACATATATCATACTGCCAATTTCAACTTCTGGACTGACAAGTACAGCACTTCTTTCACTCATGTTGTTCACCTGGTCTGTGCTTACGCAGCATAGCTGAGGTCCATACACTGTCCCTTGTTTTACGATTCGGGTGGTTTCTATTTCGTTTGTTGTGCCATAGGGTGTCAAAATCTCAATCTTTGCCTTTTCATTGAGTTTCAAGATCATTGCCACTTCCCTTTCTCTCATGCCGGTCCTTTTGAGATCTATCAAGCAACCTTCCAGCCAGAGCTTGTCAAAGCACTTTTCTGCATCAGCAAATAGTATTTGGCACGTCTCATTACTCCGTTTAGCATTGTCTAATATTGCCATGAGGGCTAACCAATTGTCTTTTGTTGACCTTTTCTTTCTCCCACCGTTTTGGTACTTCGATATCTCTACGCTTCCTTCTTTCTTTTCCTTCTTCTCTTCGAGGTGGCCGCTCGGGTACGGGACGCCGAACCGGGTTCTAGGCCAACTTTTCAACCTTTCCGTTTCTGCTGTATTTAGAGGGCCTTGAAACCGAGCCACAATTTCGATCGTATACTTTAATCGGATTAATTTTCGCGAGATTAAATTTCGCGATTTCGCGAATTTTTGCCATTTTCGCGAAATTAAAACTCGCGAACACGCGTGAGATTCCTGATTCGCGAAATTAAATCCACCACAAAACTTTTAAAATTGTATTTTTGGCGGAGAAACTAGTTCCAAGTCTCCATTTATGGCAAAAAATGGCTATTTTCAGCTGTTTTCTGGCTTATTCGCGAAATTAAATCCACGCGAAATATTTCAAAACTCTGACTCGCGAAATTAAATCCAGAAAATTTCGCGATTTTTTTAGCGCGCGAAATTTAATCTCGCGAAAATTAATCCGGTTAAAGTAGAAATTCTTTCACAAAATAACTTACTTTTAGACTTAGTGGACAGAAGCTGCTTCCCACAACAAAGGCTATCTAGGTATAATTCTTGATGAACACCTTTCATGGGACTATCAGGTTCAAGACCTAACTAAGAAACTCTCACGCACAGTTGGATTCCTGTCTAAATTGAGACACTTTGTTGATTTTAAAACCCTTATATCTATTTAATGCACTGTTTGAGTCTCATGTCAGCTATTGTCTTCAAACCCTTGGTTATATAACACAACCTTCTCTTGAAAAAGTTCTCCAAAACAAAGCTTTAAGAACCATTAATTTTAAGAAACCAAGACAATCTGCTCGTCCTCAGTTTATCAAATCTGCAATCCTACCCATCATTAAACTTCTTAAGGTAAAAAATTGCCTCCTTGCGTTTGACTTTGTCAACAAAACAATACCTAACTATTTTTTTGTCTTGATTTTCTTAGATTGACACCTAACCAGGAAGCAACACGTCAATCTTCTTTGCGTCTTGAACCCCCTACAACAACAACGGTAAGATATGGATCCCTTGAATGAACTCCACACTAAACTAAAAATCACCGACTTTAAATCAATTTCTAAGTGTCACATCTCCAACGTTATCTATTAACTAAACTTGCTGAATCTTGATTCTGGCCTATCACCCCCCCCTCCAATAAATAACCCATTTTCTCTTCCTCAGTTTTCTCTCTTTCCATTTCTCACTCCTTCCTTCTTCCTATTCTCTTCAAATCTTCGTCTTCTAATACCTTGTCTCGTTCAGAAACAGAACAGTACCATCTCCCTTAGCTACCTCTGCATTTGTTTGCACTTGTGAATACTAAACCTTAGGTTACTCTGAGTCCACTGGGGGGGTTGTACTTTTACGGTGTGACGGGATTGGCCCTTTTTTGGTACGGTATTACGGGATTTGACGAAAAAAAGACGGGAAAACGGTATTTTAAAATCCGACGGTGACTGTATTTGGCCTTATTTTTTGTCATTATGCCGGCATTTAAACCTGTACAAACCGGTGTGATGGTGTTATTATTTTTTTCAATTTCCGGGATTCAGCAAAAATTTTGACGGGAAAACGGTATTTCGAACCCCTACAAACCCCCGCCTCCACTGGTTCTCTGAACTATTCTTCATGTGTTTCCTTCCCGTTTTCTCAGTCATTGACTACTGAACTAATTAGGGAAATATTACTTTACTTATTTTCATTAGTACATAGGATTATTAGTACATAACTTGAGCTAATATTTTATTTGCATCATCAAAAGAAACATGTACATGTTTTATTTGTCACCCTGTATATTCAACAGTAAAGAATCCAGGGCTAAATTGTGAAAAACACAACCAGATGCCAGATCTTTTTCAAGGAGATTCATAATTTTCTTTAAAAAGGTCTTAACTTTAACATTCTGTTATATTTTTCCAGGAGCATAATATATCTAGAGAACAGCTATACATTTTTCAGGAGTGCCATTTTTTCCCAGAACAGATGATATAATCCAGGAGAGCCCAGGCTACAGAACAGATTGTTGTTTTTAGAGAAAGGGACTTCAAGAACAGATATTTCATACTTCCTAGCCGGTGGCTGCTCTTGCCGGTAGGAAGGTATTTTTCAGGGATGTACAAGATGAAATATAATAAGGAATTCGCAATTCGCTTAAATAAATCCATGCTGAATTAATTTTTTTTGATTCGCTACTTAGCGCTAAAATTTATCTTGCTAAATTTTCTCCGATTAAAGTGTTCTAGATTTAGATTACTAATTTCGTATCGATAATTACAAAAATGATATCCAATTCAATTTTTAAACTGAAATTGAAGTTCAAGTTCAAGCACTTTCGCTCTTACGCAGATTTGTTCATGGCAGACTTACTCTTTTATTCTTATTCTTTATGCTAGTATAATTGTTCACGCATCCTTTAGCTATTTGAATAAATAAATAAACATTCGGGCATTGTGATTCTTATAAAAAATACAGCGTATTATATTGATCTATCCATATGTTTTTCTTGACTGAGTGAATAGTTTTTCAAAAAAAAAAATCACATTGATGATATTCTAGGACCAAACACAAACAATCACTCTATGGAAAATGTTAATTATAGCACTTTTCTACAAAAAGCTGATTTTTTCGTTAGTCAATCTTCATCTTAATTTATTTGATTTTGTTTTTGCACCATTTATATACTAACCATGTCAACCATCACAGACCACAAGATTAATCAGAAAAAAATGTGAAAAAGTCAGAAAATTGCATTTGTCTTACATTGATGTTCCGCTCGTCACACTATTACCACCAGAGAAAAGGAGGTCGTGGGAGAGTGACTTCGATCCTTGTTCGAAATGGACTAGTTGTTGGGTCAGCGATTTGCCACAACTCATTTTGTCACGGAGACACATTAAAATCTATGATTCATCTAAAATGATTACAATTATAATATTTTAATCCTAGTTCAGTCAGAACGTTCAGAATGGCTATAGAATAGCTTATTCAAAACGCTCTACAGGTTGACAGTTCAATATATTTCGTTTACTAAGACCAGTGTCCTTAAGGACATGTTATGTTTAAAAGAGTATTTGGTATTTATTCCACGTTTTGTACAATCATTCTCCTGTAAAGGCCTGTTTCCATCAATCGCGCGAGCGTGCACGCTAGGCCAAAATTCTTAAAATAGATTTGGCCGCACACTCCGCGCGATCAATGTTTGATTTCCATCAAGAAAGAGGTTGACTCGAACACAATCTGTATGTTTACATTTTTTTGTTTACTCAGCAGTTTATCTCTTTCTTGATTGGTTGAAAAATTTTCAATTGGGATGTGCGCTCCTGTACGCTCAAAAAAGTTGAAAAATTTCAGCGTAGAAAAGTGCACAAAAGCGTACAAGAGCGTACACATTTTGTGTACAAGAAAGTTTAATTCGTGACGTCAATGTGCTATTTTAGGAAATTTTGCCCTACCGTGCACGCTCGCGCGATCGATGGAAACAGGCCTTAAGAGTAACGTTTTTGCCATAGAAAGTTCACCTATTATCAGCTGATTCAGCACAAAGTTATATACATTTTTTTTTTTTTATATATGATTTCAGAAGCTACATTACACTTACTAACATATACTACTTACAAAAACAAACACAGAAAAAATAAATAGCTCATCCCCCCGCAAGGCACTAAGTGATATCGCCAAGGGTAGTAAGCTATTGAATAAAATTAAAAACTTAACGGGAAAACCATCACTAAAAGGATAAACACAAATATTAAAAAATATTATAGAGCTGTGTAAGAAGATCATCAAACTAAAATAAGGCACCACTAAACCTTTCAGAGTCGAGAATAAATTCAATGACAAGATTAATTATTATGTTATTTATGTTGAAAGGTAATTCTGGATCACCGAACAACAAAAGGTTGAAGAGCTTAGGAGGGCTTAGTGGATAAATATTTATCTCTTGGTTCAGAAGTTTGTTGAACAAACGATGTCTTGCCTGAGAGTAAATAGAGCAGTGCAAAAGAAAGTGTTGAGAGTTTTCGATGGAATTTGATCTAAGGTGTCACGAAAACCGTGTCTAAATTTATGTTCATTGAGGTGACTAAATCCTACTCGAAGACGATTGAGAAGGATCACACCCTGGTTGTCACGAGCTCCAAAAACAGGAGAAGGTTTGGGCCTTAGAAACTCGAGGATTGCTTTTTTGAAGGTAGATACTGAAGGCATATCTCTTATACGACCAGCCAGAATAGTCCACTGTGTTATGCAGTATGGTTAAAAAGAATTCCGGAAACGCTCAGTTCGAATGTTAAGTTGATAAATAGGATTTCTTGTTCTTAGATTACCCGGTGCCGCAAGTCTTGCTGGTAAGTAGTTACGTAAATAAGAGGGGGCTAAATTGTTTACAATTTTGTAGAAGAAGATCATTCTCCTACTTAATCGACGATCAGCAAGACTCTCAAGACCAAGTTCAGAATAAAGTTTTGAAATGTTTTCAAAAAATTTAAATTCTCCAGATTTCAACTTTGCAACCAGATTGCAGTTTATGTCGGTTAAAACGAAATTAACATTGGTGTTCTCGGTGATACAATGTGAAGCTTCATCCAACAGATCGAGACGTTTTTTCGTTAGATCTAGATATATTTTAACATTGATTTTCGCAGACTTTCTTGCTTTGTATGCAGAGGTTCTCTTCCCAAATGAAAAGAATTTGACAATCATTGTCTTCCGTTCTTTGCCCAACCTGTGGACACGATCAATATCATGAGATGTAATGTTTAAATTCATATCATTAAAAACAGAAATGACTTTTTCAACACAGTCTTTACTTGACTCGTTATTACTTTTCAGTAAACCATTAATCCTCAGACACGACCTTTTCGAATACTGTTCCTGATGATCACCCTGCTTGGTCAAAAAGTCAACCGAGCTGTTGAGGACAGCATTTTTATTCTGAAGCTCCAAAATAATGTTTGACATATCTGATACTTTGCTTTCCAGATTAACTATTCTCTCCTCATGGTCATTGTATTCAAGTTTAAGAGATGCAATCTTACGGTCTTGATACTCAATTTTGTCCTTAAGAGATTCAAACATATTCCTAATCTCATTCATGTCCTCTTTACAAGCAAGATTAGCTATTTTTTTGTCCAAAAGATCTTCAAAGCTAATTCAGTTGAACTTCGTGTGGATTTTCCCTCTCTCTGTGACATTATGATAAGCCAAAAACCAGTGAAAACAATCAAATTAATATAGTAAAGTCAGCAAAACAAGTACCCAAATGTACAACAAGCCAGCAAAAAATCAAGCAAACAATTTTGAAACGCCCTTTTTAGTTTAAACGTCAGCACGAGAGCATGACCGTACGCATCGACAGCGACAAGTTTTAGTCATATACATCAACAGTAAAAAAGCTGACCAATGCTAATTAGCCACTCTAAACCATATTCCATTAACTGTTACATTTGAAACACTTTATAGATTGGTCTCGAAAGAAAAATAGTGTAAGAAAAAAGTGATACACTGTTGAAAAATTATAACCATTCAAAACAACCCGAAAAGGGAGCCACTGTCAGTCTATCAGCTAAGTCTGAAGTTTAGTAAAGTGGAAATCAACATGTTTTTGATCAGTAGAAGAAACCTTGAGTTTTCTTCATGTTTGATTTTTTTTCTATTTCAATTCTCTTCCCAACGGCATATGCAGGTATATTACCTTTTACCACACCATTCTTCTTTCGATAGCAACCTTATTCGATTGATCGAGTCATAGTCAAAAGCTTACTTTTGGATTCTTGAAGGGTGATTGACAGCAGGCTGGAAACAGCAAACACCATTGCAAATCGTGCAGACTGTTCGTTTTCCACAACAAACTTATATCGTTGTAGATTCTAAAGGCAAAATGTTTTAAGATGAAAAATGAAAATTTAAATTTAAATGAGGACAACGATTCCAACAAACGTCCTCGACTTAGGAAAGGCGCTCAAATTAAACTTCCACTCCCTAAGAACACAGTTTGCTTGAATTCTTTTAATAGCTCGGAATAGAATTTTTGGAATGAAAAACTGTTGACTCTTTAAAAGAGTTTAAAAATAAAATCACCAAGGCGAAAATCTATTGTTCATGCAAAAAGTGTTCCATATTTTAATATTTTAAATTTTAAATTATTTAATATAAATAAGAAATATTCGAGTGTCTCAGACAGCGTTCAATCTTCAGCTTCTTATTCGGTAAATCGACTCCGTTTAGGCAATTGTGTCCTTCTGTAAAGGCTTTGTTCATAATTTGAATCTGAAAATAAGAGGAATAGAAAGAATGAATTTTTCTGTAAATTCAAAAGATAGACGTTGTTGGAAATCAGTCTTGACAGTCTAGTTTATCACACTTCCCCACTTCAAATACGACTTGTTTTGTGAAACTTTGTCAATCAAAGTAAAGCGCTTTGAATCTTCATAATCCTGCTTTAGGAACAACTCATAAACTGTCAGTACATCTTTTGATATAAAATTTGAAATCGCGCAACCATTGGACATTGCATCACGGATTCTCATTTTAGAAACGTCGCTGTCCAAGTTGACAGTTCTGAATATAACAAATTGAATCTGATTCTTTAATAAGGGGTACCTTGATCTTACATAAAGTAATTAAAATTATTGAGAGGTGAATAAACTGAAACTTACGAGCCTGGCAAACCATCCTAAGCATACCTTGAATAAAAAGAATTAACACGTCATAGTTGTGTTACTAGCTCCCCTTTTTCGGCCAACCCATCCCCTTTCAAGGTTTTCCCCCTTAGACCAGCGGCCAAGACTTGTGTCACTTTGTAGGGCACCCCTTAGATCAGGGCAAATTTTTTATTATTGAACTTTACCTAACGATTTTTTCAGAGTCTAAAAATCAAATATCTGAGGCTACCAACAGATTCATCGTGAAAAGTTAAAAAGTAGCCCTTCTAAACGTATCGTTGTGGTAATTGGTTCACTGGCGCGAGTAATTTTTTTTTGCCAGTAGAAATCTTTGTGAAATTAAAAAATGCTTTTAACATTAAGTTTCCAGAATTAGAAAAGTCTTTTTTTAACCAAAAAAATTAAAGTAGCCTAAAAAAGTCCAATTCATCTTTCACAACCTCTTTTTTGTCCAGGCCTTTCTTTAATATAGTTAATGTACTTTAAAAACACACTGTCATTATCATAAAAGTATTCAGGTGATTGTACATTATGTGATAAACAAAGTTTTGATAACAGAAAAATTTCTTTTGTCGTTCTTTTTGTAGTTTTGCGACTGTTGGTAGCTACAATCCTAAGTTTATGCTCCCTGGGCTTTACCGTGTTTATAAATTATGAAAATAGAACCCAACAATAAAATGTTATATCATACATGAAACATTATGAATATATTCTTTTTTTTGAAAAAAGAAACAAATTAGAACAATAGTATATATTTAATAACAAAGCAAATATGAAAATACCACTGGAAGTATCCATGGATCTTCGCTACCTCCACTAGATTAAAGGTGAAACACTAAAGGATTTGGTCGATGCTTACTCGGAATGAAAACGCACAATTCTTAATCAACACATGAAAAAGACATTTAGCAACACGGGTAAAGAGGCTAAGCGCACATGACGATCGTCCAAAGTATCTGACAGGGACCGTAGACGCATATTTACTGCCATGTGGAAGCTGAAGGAAGAGTATGGTACATTCAACACAACGCACATACGCAGAAGAGCTGAGGTTTATCACCTTGCTCCCAGAACAGTGCGCAGAATTTTAAATGATGCTGGCCACAAATATAAACAATGTAGGAAGAAGGGACTTTTATTAAAAGAGGACCTGAAGAAAAGACTCAAATTTGCAAAGAAGCGTAGGAAACTCCCTCAGAACTTCTCGAAGGAGGGTATGTGTGACTATGTAAAAACTTGTCCAACCCGGACTTATATGAGGAAGGGCAAAGAGTTGGACCTCCATAATACAGCCAAAGGGAAAAAGAAGGGTGTTTGATCACGTACTGCAAAGTTTTTCTGTGCCATAGCTTACCTCAAAGGCTTTATGTAATGCCACCACTACACCGAGCAATTAAATGGACATTCTGTGAAGATTATATGAATATATGAAAGAGCACTTTCCGGAGATATTTAGAACTTCTGCCAACCCAAGAGGAAAACTATTTCTTCAAGATGAAGATCCCAGCCAAAACTCTGCAGCAGCAAAGTTAGCAATGGACGCAGTCGCATGTCGCCCCTTCAGAATACCAGCAAGGAGTCTCGATCTCAATCCCATCGAAAATGCTTTCCATAACATTAGGAGGAAAGTAAACGACGACGTTTTTGAGGTAAGAATTGAGCATGAAACTTTTGATCAATGCAGAAATGTGTTTCTATTTTTAGTAACAGAGAGAGGTGGAATCCCGGCTTTTTTAGGGAATTTCCGCTAGAAAATGACTTACGCATATCAAGAATCGACTCAATGTCAAAAAGGATTGACTTGGTCATCAAGAACAAATGGATACGCACCAAGTATTGATTGATATATAATGAGACAGCTATTTACAACTACACAATATAAAGTATGCAGAATTTCTTTATTCAAATTTTCCATTTTCAAGGGCTCTCACGAGAAAAACTAAACCGAGGACTGTACAGGCCAGTGGCCAGTTGAGTATATTGCCTGAAAATTTTGAATTTATTTAAACCTGAAGGGATTATCTAAAAAGTTTAAAAATTATTGTCAATCGACTTATATTTCTAGCTTTTTATATATAACAGAGTATAATAAATCAACTATTACATCACGATAACGATGTGTTAATTTTGGTAGGGTTTGTATATAAATCTTATAAAATTTAAGAAACAAATCATTTAGAAATGAGTTCAGAGTTTCTCAGATTTCTATGGTATTTGTGGTAAGATTTTTCATATGTTTATAATCTTTTCAGTTTAAAATGTGTTGGTAGTTTTGTTTAACATTGAGAAAAAATGATTTGGAAGTATGTTTAGTTTTTATTATTATGGCATCAACCTTAAAAATATGAAGTAGTACCAGTTTTATTGTCGTTTTTTTTGGTTGTGGTGAGTTTTTATTTGTTATGTTTTTATCGATAAGTATAAAGTGCTACTCCTTTTTACACATGTTTTTAATTACTGCAACTGTCACTCTTTTATTTGTGATATTCTGGTGTGGTGGGTAGAGATCTGAATCTTGAGGGATTATCCAAAAAGTTCAAAAATTATTGTCAATCGACTTATAATTTTAGCTTTTTATATATAAAAGAGTATAATAAATCAACTATTACATCACGATGACGATGTGTTAATTTTGGTAGGGTTTGTATATAAATCTTATAAAAGGGCGCTTTGTTCGTTGGTGGTTATTTGGTCCGCAGGTTGAAAATGGTGTGGTCGTGAATTAGCGAAAGTTAGGTTGTTTGTATATTTACAGGAAAGGTGTATGCTGGTTGTTGATCATGCGATTAAGATAATTTTCAGATTTAGTGTGTTTCAGATGGGGAAGCCCCACATTTCATTTGGGAGATGGGTGTTAATATATAATTATAGGGAGGAAATGGAAAGTATTGGTAGTGTTGGGGAATATATTGTTATTTCATATATACATATAATGTTGACTATATACACTAAATATCACTAATAAAGTTGTTTATTCTAGAAAGCGTGTTCTGGTCAGGCGTTGCCTGATTTTTTTATGACGTTTATGTACAGGTTTTACAGTAAGTTATTTATGTGTGTCTGCCTGGGTTTACAAAGTTTTGATAGTCTGTCAACAAGGGTTCACTCACAGACAGTATCAAACAAAACTGTACCAGACTTTTTTAGTTGCACCAGACTCTAAAATTTTAGAAACTTTGTATGTTGAGTTAAGAGTGTTTTTTTCTGAAATTTTGAGTCTGGATACCCTGGCTAGTTTCCCTCAAAAGCAATTCAAAAGCAATGCAACGACTTCAAAAGTGTTTTTCTTAACTTCCATCCCCTTTCAGACACATTGAAGAGTCATTTTGCTCTATTTCTCATCATTTTTCACTGAAATTTCATTTGTCTACAACCTTTTGTCCAGCATTGTAGGCTGGTGCCATTCTGATTCCCATTGCTGTGCCATATTTCTGTCTATATAAGATTTCTTGGAACAATAAGTAGTTGTTTTCAAGTACAAATCTGAAGAGTATGTTCTTAAGATTATTTTGTTAGGTACAAATATTGGGAGTTCTGTGCCAAACAAGTCAACATAGTGTAGAAATGCTTCAATTCCCTCGTCGTGTGGTATGTTTGTGTATAACGACTTTACGTCTATTGTGACAATATAATCAGTTTTATCTACTAGATGTTGGTTGGCCAAATAGTTTAATTAGAAAGTCTTTGGTGTCCTTAATAAAGGATTTTATGTTTAATGTCAATTGCTGGATACATTTCGTGAGGAATTCTGATATATTTTCGCAGTCATTGAGTTGAAAGATGAAACGATAGGCCTTCCTGGGATAAGTGGTTTGTGTATCTTTGGTAATATATAAAACTAGCCGGTACCCGGCGTCGCACGCCGGTTTAGCTGTTTGCTGAACGCATTTAAAGTCCTTTGGATGTTGGGAAGGTGGCTTAAACACGATGAAATCAAAATTAAAGAATTTTCTTCAAAGTTTGACTTTATCCCTCCCGGGTGACGTATCTTTTAACCATATTTTGAAAAAGATTTTTGTGGCAAAGATGATCAGAAAGCAGATCTCGCTTCGCTCGCATTTATATTTGCCGTAGTTCTTGATGTTTAGGAAAACTTTGATGTCAAGATAAGCGGAATGAAATAATAGACATGACACGCGATTCGTCGAAAAAAGGCAGCCCGGAGGGGGGGTACTTAGGCAAGAGAAGGGTATGGGTATGTGCCGGACTTAAGGGTGCCTTTTTTGAAAAATGCCAGTTTGAAAAATCGGAAAATCAAACTTCAGTCCCACTAAGAATCCGAAAAATAGGAAAATCTCAACTTTTTGCCCCCAGAAAGATAGAAAGTTGGTCAAATTAGTTCCAAAAAGTGAATTAAAATTCACACAATTTCCCTTGTTTCTTCTCCTCTTTATTCTGCTAAGGGTCCGAGGGGCAGGGCCGAAAGTTAGCTCGTAACCATAGTCCCCCCGGAAGGCAGCTAGGACACGCAGACAAAAAAGCGCGATAGCGCAATTTTATGTTGCTTTTTATAAAATAACTTCGTAATAACTTCGATAACTTTTCAAGCATTCAACAATGGCTTAGATTTACAGCAAAATAATTATCGACATAGATGTTTAAAGGTCCCTTTGTACGAAGAAAGAACTCTAGTTTTTATTTTTACTGCCTTTTGAATGTATTTTTAATGTTGCTGTTGTTCTAACAAACTTGTCTTGTGATTCTTATGTTTTATTTAATATTTGTTCTTTTCTTTAACAGATTCTGTTTAAAAGATTTTCTTTTGTTTTGAAAAGAATTCGAATGTCTCAAATCAAATAAGGTCGTTAATTACATTCGAAAACATAAAACAAAAGAAAAGAAAGAAAAAAAAAAGACAAAGTCAAATCTATCAATCAAAACAAAGTCTTTATAAAACGGCGCGAATCTGATTTAACACATTTGTGGAGCAAGAAGCAAAAGTCATCTTTTAAAAGAACAAAACATTGCTTGCGAAAACGAAAGTGACACACAAAAAACAAACCAACAAAAAACAAACTGACATACAGACTACGGCTATTAATATATAGATAAACTTATACGTGGTTGATCTGGTGGTATTAAAAAATCGTATACCTCTTTATCAATATGGTAATGGTAAAATATTGTTTCCAGGAAGGCTTCTGTGTTTGTTTTTATGTCATTAAGAGGGTTATTTTTTATTATTTCGTAGGAAGTAGTATCATTAAGGTGTGTCATAACTTTTTCTTTGTACATGGTTTTGGTTAAAACGACAATTGAACCTCCTTTATCAGCCTTTTTTATTTCTAATCTTTTGTTGTTTAATTTGTTTAGGCGGTTTAATGTTTTCATTTCTTGTTTGTTTAGGTTTGCAGCTAGTTTTGATCTGGTTAGTTTATTGATACATCTATGTATGTCATGTGTAACTTTTCTGAAATATGCCAAAAGTTTTTGGTTCTTTACTTTTGGGGCTTGCCAGTTAGTCTTTCTCCTTAGCGTTTTGTTTTTGTGTTGGTTTTGGCTGAAAAAATATCGTATTGACATTTTGTTCAGAAAGGTTTTTAGTGCAATAGTGATGTGTTTTTTTTATGTTGTAGGTATTAGGTGTTGGGACAAAGGTGAGTCCTTTTTTCAATAGGTCTAATTCAACTGTTCTTAGTTTCATGTCGGAAAGGTTCTGAACGAGTTTGGCATGATTATTATTAATTTTCGGGAAGTTATAGGTATTATTCAGTTTTGAGAGTTTTCTTTTAGATGCGTATATGTATCAGCTATTTACATTATTTACATTATAAATTAGTTTCTTTTGGAGTTTTTGTGTTCTTTGTCTTGGTCGGCGGTATTCCTTGTTTCCGGTGTTTTCTAGTAATCGTTGTTGTTTTTCTTTTTTTTGGTCGATATTCCTGGTTTTCGTTGCTTTCGTCACGGTTTCTCTTTCTAGTGTGGTACTCCTCGTGAGCAGCGTTGTTGAGGACCTCAATGTTTGTTGGTTGTAGGGGTTGCTTGGCGTTTTTGCGTTTTGAGGTGTGATGGTTCCTCCAAAATTCATGGTGTTCAATGAGGATGTCCCTTGCGATGCTACCTGCCCTCAACAAGTTAGCATTCCACCTTCGTTTTAGTTCATCATTAAGAATTGCACTGGTGTTGACTGTGGGTTTACATCCTTTAGGTACTTCTTGGTTTGTTTGCTTGTCTTTTAAAAAATTGAATTGTAGGGTGTGGTCGATGGTTTTGATGGCGTGGTGTTTGTATTGTAGTCAGGTTGGTTCGTAATGATTGGTTGTGGTCGTTTTGGAATTTTGAAAGAATTACGTTGTTTAAGTGATTTGTCAAAGTCATCATCGGAGTCGTTGGGCGAGGCTGGTATTGTTTCGTTTCGGTCTGTGTAGTGCCATCCCATGTCTGGTCATTCCTGGCGAGTTTTCTATTTGTTCCAGATCTTTCTGGTCGATGTCTGGAGTTATGGGAAAAAGATGTAGAAATATTGATAAATCTGTAAATGTCGAGTGTGTTAATCTTAGTTATAGGAATGGTTTAATATTAGTTATTTAAGTATTAGAGTCTGGCGTAAGTATGTGTTACTACGTACGTGGCATAAGTAAAATAAGTAGGTCAACTTATGTGTGAGTTTTTAAGAGATTTTCCAAATTAGAGATAGATAAGAATGTATGTTGTAGATTCTTTTTATCAAATCATTAGTTATTGTGCTTATAAAGTTATTTTGCTTATAAAAGTATTTCTTCGTGTGTTGCAGAAGAAGTGTAGAGTTAAAATCTTTTTACAGTTTAATCGAAGTTTTTATTTCGGTTCTTTATTATAAAGTGAAGCTATTTTGTGGTAGTTCATTATTTATGTTTCTATTGTTATAGTTATGTTCGAGTTGTGGTAAGAATAGAAGTTTTATTGTTCGTGTAATGTTTATATAATACTCATAGTGAAGTCCAGTGTTTTATAGTTTCGGTCCGTTTTGTTCTCTTCTATGACTCTATTGTGTTAATTTTTGTGATTTCGCTGTGAAGGTTGTTATAGTTATTTGCTTAAAAACATTGTATTATTTTGTTTTTCGAGAGTTTATACAAACTAGTGTATATGTATAAGAATTGCGAAGCGTTCCAGGCAGGTCACTCGATTCGCAAGTTGCAAGCAAAATATTTATAGGGTCATGGAGGGTGTCTATCTAAAAAATCCTGCATTACTAAAAGTTTACAAAAACGACAAATTTCATAAAGAATGCCAAAAAACAAAAACAAAAAAAAACACGGTAAAAACAGCTCAAATTCCAAAGTGTGACCCTGAAAAGCCTAAGTTTTAAGTAAAATGGTCTTAATAATAAAAACAGGGAAGTAATGAAAACACTAAAATGTGGGTTATTCCTCGATTTAAGTCCCTTTAGCTTTAATTAGCTTTAAGTCTCCGTTTCGGTCCCTCTAAGGGCCCGCCAAAAATCGTGGGCGGCACATTATCACGCAAACCTAGTGCCATCCCCGGTAACTTATAATGGATTTACAAAGAAAAATGTTATCCACGGTGAAATTACAAAAGCCACCGGGTCACTGAAACAGGGGTGGGTGCATTCTTTGCTTTTTTCTAAGAACAATTGAGTGTATAAATAATGCAGAAATGGCATCTTTTCGACTCGAGAAGTGTCACTCTTATTTAATATTCGACATCTAGACCTTTCGATACGGAAAGGCAAATATATTTTTGACACCTTTTTATTTAAGGGAAGAAATTTTCGTGTGTTGCTTGGAAATTTTCCAATAAGGTGCAGCCAGAACATTCTTTTGGGAAAGCCGTTAATCGTAAAAGCTAATTTCAATTCTCCTTAATCTCATTTGTTAAACTAATCGTTGGAGCAGTTTGGTAACAAGGACCGAGTGAATCATTGAATAGGTTAAGCAATGTAGAATAGTGGTATATTTACATCATATAATAATAGATAACGCCGATACAAAAATATTAATATAGCATATATTAATGATTTCTTTGTAAAAAATAAACTTCTAGGTCTTGGTAGTCTTCTGTAACGATGGGAAGAAGTTTCTGAAATAAAAAAATAGAAAAAAATAACAACCTAATGAGTTCTTGGAAATAAACGGCTGACAAAAAAAAAAGAGGAGTGACAACGATTCATTTGATATTTCCTCACATTAAATGAGCAATGATTATAATATTTGAGATGGATTTGTTCGTAGGGGTGGGGGCAAAATTTTGTAAGCCAGTGCTAATATTCCCAAAATAATGGATTGAATAGTTTCATCTTACCGCTGTTTCTCTTCTTTGCCGTGTCTAATTACTGACGGGTTTGAATTACGAATCCATTACGATTTTCCAACAGATGAAATACTCGATAGCGTCAACTGAAATGTAAATTGGGTAAGTCTTTAATACCTTAAGGGAACTAATTTTAGCGGGAACTGATTTTCGCGGTAAACACCCTCTTTTTGCCGAAAATTAGTTCCCGCGAAAGTCACCTTCAGGTAGTAGGATCAAACCAGTAAGGTTTTTCTTCACGGTTGTGGAGCGGAGACGGTTGGATATTGATATTATCACTACATAGGGAAAATTTTTTTAACTTGCATTAACACCCTAATAAAAGAAACATGTTTTAAGCTTTTAATTATTTGTATTGAAAAGAAAGCAATCATTCATTTCAAGATAATTAATAATACAACCCAATTTTCGTAACGTGTAATAGTGACCGATTTTCAATACTGTCCTTTCTCATCACCATTTTGATTGTAACATCACACTAAATGAAAAATCATAGAAAAGTGGTCCAGGTTATTACACAGGTAAGTTTAATCATAAGAGATCAAAAATATACGATGAACTATAACTACCTTCATAAAGTAAACCATATACGCTTCAAAAGTATTCAATTGTACAAAAAGTTCAAAAACATGAGTACTCTTAATAAAATAAGTTTCTTTCAGTTTTATGCGAAATTATTTATACATACCTGTGTAAACCTTGCACAGGAGACTATATAATAAAGCTATTTCTATAACTGTGTAAACCTTGCACAGCAGACTATATAATAAAACCAATAAGAAGACTAAAGCTACTTCTTTACCTGTGTAAACCTTGCACAGGAGACTATAAAATATGCAATTTGTAAAAACTATTGTTAAACTCCCCCCTGAAAAGATACTAAACTGTTTAACCATCAAGAAGAAAAGTTTAAAGATTAGACTTAAGATATGTAGTGATTTTGAAACAGCCCTGTCTCACAACCCCAGTGGAAGTGGAAGTGGAAGTCGAAGTTTTATCCACTCTCTCTCCAAGCTAAACATTCTAGTGTTATGCATTTTCTTAGATTGCATGGGGATGAAATAATAAAAATTTCCCAGTGAAGCTGAAACTGTATGGTATTTTTCCCATTGTGAACAACATTTTGGCTAGATTTTCCAGTGGGGTGGGTTTCCCACCCGGTTTGTGAAACAGGGGTATTTAGAATAAGAGTGGTAAAGATAATGTTTCAAAGCAGTACATATGAAATTTGCCTACCTTAATATAAAATGTATGGATCTTTGGTACTATTCTGAAGAACTTACATCTATCTATGAAAGTCTAAACACTACAACTACGCCCATGGAAGAAAATGAACGATATAACACAATATATAATTTTCAGGTTGATAAACGGGGTGTTATATATTAATCAGCTAATCAGATGAAAGTTTCGCCGTGGTTGTGTTATGCATGCAATGAGCAGTCTTGGTGAATTGATTTATACATACTACCAATCAGCTATCATAGATGATTAATACCAACACCACCCTTCTCAACCTGAAGATTGAAAACAACCCTCCCGCCAAAGTCCCTATCCCATACCTTCTTACCAATACTACCACCCCTGCCAGCTCTACCCACATTCCCTCTACCCCGATCACTCCTTCCTAACCTACTCAAAACGCTTACCCCTCTGCATCCCCGTCCTCTCGCTCTACTCCCTCTGCCTCCCCGTCCTCTTGTTCTACCCCTGCCCCGCTTCCCCACATGCCAAACAAACCACGGGGCATCTTCTCCGCCGAGACTCTTCCACTTTTTGTACGCGTTATCGGATTGCGGCCCTGGGTGAGTGACCCTATATAACTTGAAGGCTTCGCGTGTAAGTTCCTAAAATATAAATTTTGTTAAGGAGAAAATTATTTGGTTTAGGATTTTCGTTGACGAACAATACTTCCTATACAGTTTAACGAAACCTCCTTGCTTTTTAAGTATCTTTTATTTTCGAAGTCTAAAGTATTAGAATTCGTTATCATTTAAAGTCGGTTCTTACAGAATTGTAAAACAGAAGTTGTATTCATAGTTGAAGTTGAATTATCGTTTTAAAAAGATATGACAATATCGTTCCCTTGTTTGTGAATGATAATACAATATAAATGTTGAGAAAATGATCATTTTGGCAATAGGTTAAAGATGACTGTTAAAGCTTACATCTGTTGGTGGCGAGTCTTCCTCCAAAAGCGTGTCTTCGTCTTCATCTTCATTTTCTTCTTCATTTTCTTCGTCCTGTTCTTCTCCAATCCTTGCCCTCAATCTAGCCATTTCCCTCTCATGTTGTTCTTTCATCTCCTTAATCTGCCTCTCCATTTCCTCTCTCACTTGACGCTCCTTATTGACCACAAAGTCTGTCTGCTGGGTTGAAGCTTTGGGGTTGTTTTCGCAATGAAACTTATTAAATCTTTTTTCGACTTTCATTTTAGTATTTCGCTGAAAAATAAAATAAATTAACTTTAAATAATACAATAATGATATATGTATAAGATTGCATGACTATTACTTCCACACATAACATCAACATTCAAAAGTGTGGTATATATGGTACATCTGCTTAACATATCAGATGGAGTGATTTCATGAAATGCGAGTGGAACATACACTCGATAATTTTCACATTCATCAGCAATTTGACTACAATTTATCAGATTGCATGAATGTTACTTCCACACATAACATCAACATTCAAAAGTGTGGTATATATAGTACATCTGCTAACATATCAGATGGAGTCATTTCATGAAATTTGAGTGGAACATACACTCATTGTGTCTGGTCCTCCCTACCACCCTTCCAGACATGCATTAACATAAATGCCCAACTCCAATAACAAGTTACATAAGTCTCACACATATTCGTTATTGCAAAACTATTACACAATTTCCACATTATCATTCGTATCATCACTTTTCTTTAACATTTTATACTACTGTTCGTAACTAATGTTTTCTATCATTTATAACTGATGCTTATGAATCAAACATCTAGAGCAAGAAGGGTCTGCACAATCAGCATCATTTATACCATCATCACAAAAAGAATCAACTTCTTTGAGTAGTTCTAAGTATTGTTCAACAGAGCATGTATTTTGTGAAACAGTCTTTACTGAAAGGTTTTGAAGTCTCTTTTCTTCTTCTTTCCTGAGTTTAAGTTGTGGGTTCCTATTAAGATATTCCAAACGTTCAAAGGAACAGGTTCTGCTAAGCACCAATCTTCATCCTGTGTAACACGTGAAAATGCCGTGTATGATGTTCCACAGTTCAATTGTTCCATCCTAGTTTCAGGAGATAATTTAATTATAACATTTGTGACTTGTTGGTTGGGTCCGATAGTCATACCTTGTGATTTAGCAATAGTGATGGCGTAACCAGTAATCAATGGAAATCCAGTACGTTTACAGCATTTTTTAACATTTTCACAATTAACAACATTTGATGTGATTGGAACCCAAGTCGGGTGATTTTCATTCCAAACTGGACCTTTATATCTTGGAAAGTCAATAATAACAATTTCTGGCATTTGTGGTGGTTTAGAATTGGGTTTATAGATGATACTAATGACTGTTCCAATGGCACCATTATTTAACCCCAGCCTGGTCATACAACCTTGATTTCTTGTTAGTATAACTCTACAACCGACAGCAATGATAGTTCTGTTGGGAATTTGTGATAAACTCTCTTTAGCAGTGTTGTGATGTGGTCCATAGCCATTACACTTAAATTCAGCACTTACCACTCTTTTGCCGTTGTGATATTTGGAATTTAAAACAGAGCGGTTGTAACAATTAGCCTCTCTCCATGTTTCTGTTAAACAAATAACATTTGAAGTTTCATCATCAAATTTTCTTTTTTCTTCGTTAGGCAGATTGTCATAACACCTTTGGTTTATTTCTTCCCAGTCTTTTTTGGTTACATTACCTGTTCGAAGGTTATCCAAGCGTCTAAGTAATGCTGCTTGGTTGGGTTGTTGGCGCATGATTTCCTCTAATATAAAAACATCTTCAATATTTCTGTACACAAGAGCACCAGCGATGTCGATCGGATCTGTAGAATCAAGGATCTTGTCATACAGATTACGTTCTCCAATAGCTCTCAGTTGAAATATGTCACCAAAGAAATTGAAAGTTGGAATGCATCCAAATGGTATAACACTCTCCATGTCTAATAAATTAGATGAAATTTCACAGAACCGATGGTGAAACCACGCTAAAACGTACTGTCCAACCATTCCTCTTTCATCTGCATTAAGACACATCAGAGAGAGCTGCTTTCTATCATCATTGAGTGTTAACCCTTTCAAATGATCACTTTGATCAGCAGACATGGGCCTATCAGCAAGAGTTATTTTTTCTTTGTTTTTTCTGGGAATGTTAACACAGGAGTGAATGGTTCCTCCATCAGGTAAAAGCAAACCTGCTGCACTTGTTGGGGCAACATTCAAAACAGCTCGATTACATTTGAACAAGCGACGGACCAGTCGTGTGATAATTTTAACAACTTGGGACTTTCCTGTTCCCGCACAGCCCTGGACAATAAGCCTTTTACAATTTTCATACCCAACATTAAAATTACCTCTGGCATACTCCAAGAGAATTTTCACATTGTAATTAACTATCAACATTTGCATGGAATTCACTAATTTCGGGTCTACATCTGGTAGACTACATAGTCTCCCTTCTCTCACAAATGCTTCATTGGCTTGTTTTGATACATCTGATAGCCACATATTTGTTTCTTCAATTTGTGTATCAGTAAAAGATTCAACACCCAAACATCTCAAACCATTGCTATACCAGTCATAATCATCCCCACCACTATACAAAACTTCTTCCTCGACCGGGGCTTCTTCAATGGATGCCCTATGTTCTGTTGCAATATCTCTAAGAAGAAGGTTTCCCATGGTGTCAAAGACTGAGTCTTGCGATGATTGACTATCTTGGCTCCCTCCAAAAGAAGACTGAGAAAATATAATCTCTTCGTGTGTTTCATTATTTAGCTGGTGGTTAACACGTCTACGCTTTGCAACTTTCTTATCATATTCTACTTTGGCAAACTGTAACATCATTCTGACAGAGTCTGGGCAGATTTCAGAGTCTAAAAATGTGGCTAAAGCCTCAGAGTAGGTATCAAAGCCATATTTAAGATCTTCAACATTCCTCCAAGTGCCAGGTGCAAATTTCATAAGTAACTCTTTAGCAAAGTCTTCGCCCGTTGGCCAAACCCAAAAGCGTTGGCAGCCAGTAAACACAGGCACATGGTCTTTACCGCAAGGGGATTTTTTTGGACAATCACACTTTTTCGCCCAGTCAAACAAAGAAATATTAGCATCCTGTTCTCTTCTTATGTCAGAAAGAAATTTATCAAGTGTATTTTTCTTTGTAACCTGACCGTCTTTAGCATTAGAATCAAACAATCTGTAACCGCTTAAACCAATTCTTTTAAATCTCCTGCTACAACTATATAATTTTCCTTTGCTATTAATAAAATCAGCAGCTGAGGATGGTGTGTCTACATAACCAACAGTCTTCAAAAGTAACTTTTGTGCTACGGACTTCAGAGAAACTGTTGGTGCTGATTTATTAAGTATTTGCTTATATATGCCAATTAGATCTTGTGTGCTTGTGTTGCCTTTGCAGCAATACCCTGTTATATATTTAATTAGGGCTAATAAGTCTTCTGAGACAATGGGTTGGGTGTCACATTGGGCTGACCAAGTTAAAGGCCTTAGAAATATATGTTGAACCATTCGCGGGTGATCATTCCTCCCTTCATATCTTGGTATTTCACCTTGAGTAAGTGTAGCTGCAAAAGGATTCGTCTCTTTTCCAGCAGATCTTTTACTCTTCTCATCGTATTGACCAAAATGATGCCTACAGTATCGAACAACATTTTGAATAGGTTGGCCATCCTCATCCCTTTCTTTTGTAGTCACAGTTTTCCGTCTGAGACAATATGCACTGCAAGAGTGTAGCATGACCTTATTGACTTTATCAATATGAAATGATTTTAATTCTTCGTGGTTCTTTTGGCATAAAATACATTTTTTCAAGACATTAGCATCAACATTTTTTAAAGTTCCTTCAGGCAATGGCCATTGATTTGTATTTGGAGTCCATTCAGGCGGCTTATCTGGAAAGTTTTGGACATCACCTCCTGCAGGATGCATAGAAACAAATTGAGGAGAAAAACAACCTTCTTGATTTAGTTCGTTTGTTTGGAGCCATTTTTCTAGATCTTTGGCAATATTTACAGATGGATTGTTCATGTCTTGGGATAATATTGCCTTGACTATTTCATAATGAGCTTTTGAAAAGAACAGTGAATGAGAATGGATTTGACCACGTGATTTGGCAAACTCATAGCGAGTCAAAACTCTTCGTATTGAAAAAGCTGTTTTAAAACTGTGTCTTTATAATTGTGATGTCTTACATCAAAATATGAAGTGATAATATGTTGGTTCTGTAAGATAACCTGGTGGCGATATTTGGAATCATTTGTAAATTTATGTGTAATATCATGTTCTGATTGTCCATAAATTTCGGCAAGGTATTTGATCAAAAGATTATGCAATTGAGGCCAATGGTGCTCGGCACAACTGCTTGTGTCAAAATAAGTGGGATAAACCTGGAATTCTTTAAGCATAAAAAAGCAAAGTGAATCCAATTCATTTTTTCTCTCCCGCCAATATGGTGCAGTGTCTACAAGGTTAGCACTCATTGATAAAAGCTTGCGTGGGATTGACTCATTTTGATATTCTAGTTGTTGAAGTAGTTCGTCCCGGGTGATGTGTTTTTCATTTATTTGTTGGTTAACACAAAAACTTCCTTGATCTAAAGCTTTTTTACGCAAGCTGATATTCATAAGATGAAACTTTAGGAATCTGTGAGCAGGCACACGGTTGTCTTTACAAAAGTATATGTGACTTAACCAGTCCTCAAATTTTAAGTTTCTTGCAGCTTTAATGGTAATATCACAGGCCCCATTGACAAATATATGGGGATAGCACATGGTAAAAAATCCTTCAGTTGAAAGCTCTGGGATGGGTTTCTCTCTTTTGCTTGTATGCAATTTTCCCATGTCAGCTACCACACCATTGTTAAGGATTTCTTCAAGATCACTATTTTCCCCAAGAAATGCACGCAAAGCATTCTTAACATTTTCATCGGCATCAGAATTTGTAAGCTGGGCTGCAAATCCTGAAGATGTTGTCAATTCTTCATCAACAGCAAGTTTTTCAAATTGCCCTGGAGCAGGTCCTCTATCTTCAGTGGCATCTTCAGTTTTCCCCTTCCCAGCTGAAACAATAGGAAGTCCTTCAATAATTCCATGATTTTCAGGAATGCTTTGGAGGCGATTTTGTTCAATTGTGACATCATGATACCACTCATTGGGTTCATACAAAAAATACCTACCCTTTAAAATTCTGCCAGAAATGTGATTTTTACCAGAATATTGGGTATATCCAAGTTGCGGATTGTCCAAACCAAAATTAGGGTAACCAAAAAGCAAACCCATGAGAGCATCTTGTACTCTCTGCCTGGAACCCATGTATGCTTTTGAGTTGTTTGTGCCACTTCTTATTAAAAGGATTCCAATCTCAGAAGGTAGTTGAGGTAATTTGGTAAATATTTTCAGATTTGAAGGTATGGCAACTGCATGACCTTTTGAAGCTAACATGCCATACTTCAAGCAGTGAACATAAATAGCAACTGATATTTTCCTAATAAGCAATGTTTCAACAAAAGTTAAACCTTTAAGAAAAGGAGGCACATCAATAAAGTTTTGATTATTGTGCATCAAACTTCCTTGGTCATCATTGAAGCAATCCACATGGGGTGATAAAGCCCCTGAAAAAGAAGTGCCTGGTTTTTTTTAGCTTTTTGCTTTTGTTTAAATTCATCATTGCACCTTGTACATCGTTGTTCTTTTACTTGCCAATAATTAGAGGTTCTTTCCTTTTTGGGAAGAAATGTAAAAAATACTGGTCTGACTTCTCGACATGTAATACATGTGGCAACAGTATGTTTTTCTTCTCCTTCAATGAAACTTTCAATTGCCTCCTTTACCAGAACATTTTCATGAATTTGAATATCATTATGATTGTGGACACATGAAGGGATATCATTGCAGGATGGTAGAGGCTAGGCTCTAGGAGCAATAAGTTGCTTTTTGATTGTTGCAACGCTATCATTACAATTGGTGTTGTGGTCAGAATAAGATGTCTTCACTGGATAATTAACCTCAGTTTTAAAAAACACATTATTAATAATATTGTCTAGCCGTAGGGTTTTGTTAGCACCACTAATAGATTGTTGTAGGGTATCAGATAATATAACAGTTCGTTGAAAGTCGACTTTTTTCATGTTTTGATACTGTTGCTGAAGTGATTTAGTATTTTGATGATTCACCTTAGACTTTTTTATATTAGATTTAAATTTCATATTGTTTGAATGTAAACTTTTTTTATCATTGAAATTATTTGATTCTTCTTTTTTAGATATAATTTTTTTTTGTAATGGCACTCTTACATTACCATCATTTTCTGAATTACTGCCAATTGTAGTAGAAGAAATGGATCCCATTTTAAAATCAAAATTTGATCTTAGTTCATTACTTTTGAAATGGACGAAATCTGTAGCTGGCAATTTATTGCTCTCTGGATTTAAACGAATTCGTTTTTGTTTTATTTCGAGTCGCATTGTTTTCCTACGTTTTCTTTTTGCTACACATGATTCATTTTCAATAGGTGGTAGGAAGCTAACATCATTAAAATCACATTGTTTAAGCAAGTCTCTATCAGTTTTATCATGTTGGTAAACCTTCTTATTCGCAATAAGTTTTGTATGAGCAACTGGTAACTTTGAAGGTAATTGGTCACAACAATGTGTATTTTGCTGATTTGCATTAATATTTTGAGTAGGTGTCGAAACATTCTCAGACTTTTTATAGATTAGCAAATAAGGTGCGATCGCATCATTGGCTGTGCAGTTGAAATTGGGATTTTGTATTTTTGAAACTTTTTCATCGTCAGCCAAATACCACATATCTCCATATTTTACAGCAGCAGTATAGTGACCACTGTCAGGTCTATCACCGTGATGATAAATGACAGCCTGCAAATTAAGATGTCCAAGTAAAACATTTTCAAACTGCATTTCAATATTCAAGTTGGGTACAAATTTTTGGGTAGTGCTCGAAACAGAATCATAACAAAATAAACCCAATGATATAATTAAAAAGTCAGATATCTTGATCATAGTCTTACTTTTTGTAGCCCTTGTTTGATTTGGGCAGTTTCCACAGTCGTATAGACTTTCAAGCAACTCTCCATGGGGATCATTCACCAACCTTGAAATTTCGTTTTCGATTGAATAATGAAGAAAGCGATCGTGGAATTTAATATTGCATATGGTTTCAGATACAGTTTTTTCAGAAGCATTGTAGCATGTTTGACACAATATTGACTCCATGCTAGATATTGTAAAAACACAGTCAGGAACTGAACTGTTACAAGTAGAAGCGTAAATTTTGAAAAATATATATATTAATGCTTCTTGAGCATCAAACTGTTGAAAACGATTGTATTCGTAACCTGTGATCTCAAAAGAAGGAATCAGATGGTATGTTTCAATTGGTAAATTAGATATATTCATAGAAGTAAACAATTCCTTCAATGTTACCAATCCCCTGTTATCGAACACAAAGTTACGGAAGCTTTCAAGAGAGTATAATGCTTGAATAATAGAATTAAAAAAGCAAACATTCTGACCCAAGTTCATCAACCCCAATGGAATATGTTTAGATTGTACAGGCATTATCACTCAGTTAATATGCTAAGATTAGGTATGAATATAATTGAATAAACACAATGGATTTCTAAGAAAAAATTAAAATGTGTCGGTCGATCGAAAAGGCGTGGATGATCTCAGATACTAATTGGATGAATATACTTCCCTGAAACTCAGCAAGGTAATATGTTGATCATCTGATAATCCAGATGTTTGATGATGTTTTCAAAGCAAAGAGATTCAAACAACCAAAAAAATGAAGCCCAACAACCAGGCAGACCAAACAACAAGACAATGAAGGCTTTGATAATATTGACTATGTTGCGTTGGGGAAAAACAATAACTAAACGATGGCAAACAATATAACAATAAATCAACTTTTAGTTATAGTTAGTGAAAATATTAGATGAAACAGCAAGAAAAACTGAAAGTCAAAAGATCAATCAGTCAGAATTCTCAGAACTTCTATCCGCAGTCAAAAACAGATCGGATCTGAAATGGTTCGATTGAGATAACATTTCGAAACCATAGCAATCAAAACAAACCAGCGAATTTAGCCAATAAGCTTTGAGTTTGAGAAAAATAGCGGGAAAACCAGTCCCCTGCAAAAACTTGACGCAAAAAAGCGGGAAAATTTATAGATTCCGTTCTCGCAAGCTTGAACCTAGGGAGATAATCAGAAGAGAAACTCGCCCGAAGATTATCTCCGTAACTATTTAGATCTGGTATACATCCTCTACACTAAAAACCAATTGTACCAAATTTACGGAAGCGACGGATAGAAATGTATGCGAAAGTGCCGCCTGATGGATCGAAATGATGTTTTCGGTACCGTAGAAAACGCACATAAATTTTTCCTTGGCGCTCCCCTGGTATATAGAATTTAAAGGTACATGCACACGATAGCAAAACTGCTTCGCTCATGTATATTCGCTTCGCAACAAGCCTTATGATTATACTCTCGTAATTATTGGTGTTGAAATTTTGAGTTTTTTTAACATTTCTGTCTTTTTGGTTTTATTGTAGTGAAGTATGTTTGAGGAAAAAGATTTTTCATATGTTTATAATTTTTTCAGTTTAAAATGTGTTGGTAGTTTTATTTAACATTGAGAAAAAATTATTTGGAAGTATGTTTGGTTTTTATTACTATGACATCAACCTTAAAAGTATGAAGTAGTACGAGTTTTATTGTCGTTTTTTATTTATTGTTTGTTAAGTTCTACTGTTAATTTTTAGGTTTTTGGTTGTGGTGAGTTTTTACTTGTTATGTTTTTATCGATAAGTATAAAGTGCTACTCGTTTATAGACATGTTTTTAATTACTCTAACTGTCACTCTTTTATTTGTGATCTTCTGGTGTGGTGGGCAGAGATCTAAATCTTGAGGGATTATCTATAAAGTTAAAAAATTATTGTCAATCGACTTATAATTCTAGCTTTTTATATATAAAAGAGTATAATAAATCAACTATTACATCACGATAACGATGTGATAATTTTGGTAGGGTTTCTATATAAATCTTATAAAATGTAAAAACAAATCATTTAGAAATGAGTTCAGAGTTTCTCAGATTTCTATGGTATGTGTGGTAATAGTCTGAGTGAGTATCTGGCGAAGAGCATAGGGTTGTTTTGAGAAGGTGGTATATAAATTGATATGAGGCTCTAGTGTTCGATATTTAAGATTGCAATTTGCAATCTAGTAGTATATTCTAAAAATTTTTATTTTCCAAACAGTTTGGGAATTGAAAAAAAATGTCAAAAATCGATGTGAAAATACATATTTTAGTAAATTTGATACCTCAAGTTGAAAAACTAGACTTTTTTGGTCGGAAATTTGTTTCTCCCAAACAGTTTGGAAAACGTTAAAAATCCATGTGGAAATTACATTTTTCTAAGATTGAGACCCTTTCTTGGAAAACTAGATTTTTTGGGTTGGAAATTTGTGTTTTTCCAAACAGTTTGGAAAACGTTAAAAATCCATGTGGAAATTACATTTTTGTGAAATTGAAACTCTTTCGATTGGAAAACTAGACTTTTTGGGTTGGAAATTTGTGTTTCTCCAAACAGTTTGGAAAACGTTAAAAATCCATGTGGAAATTACGTTTTTCTAACCATTTTCTGCGCATGTCCTTGGGAAAACCACAAGCGATTTTTCGCTCAAAACTGTTTTGATGTATAGCTAACCTAGATATTAGGCTATAATGTGAGCAGTCAAGCTATAAGTTTCCGTCAGGTGAGGCGTCTCTTCGGAGCGGCCTCGGTCAATCGCAGTGAGTTCGCATAGTGAAGCACATAGGATACTTTTGTCATAGTTTCAAATAGTGCCCTGCTGAGCTGTGTGAGTGATCTAAAATCAACCACGTATCTGTGCGAATAATAACGAGAGATTGACCAGGAGCCATCGAGCCTAGGCTAGCGAGTGACTGTTCACAAAAACAATAACCTTGTTTAAGATCTCTTTTCCACATCTCTGCCATCACTTTTTGGATTTTGGCTTTTTTCAACCTGAATTTTCGAAATTTCCAACCTTTTTTAGCTTGGATTTTGGCTTTTTTCCAACTGAATTTACAAAAATTCCAACCTTGTATTTCGGCTTTTTTCCACCTGGATTTTCGGAATTTCCAACCACCTTGTATTTCGGCTTTTTTAACCTAGATTTTCGAAAATTCCAACCTTGTTAAATTTGGATTTTGGCTTTATTCAACCTGGATTTTTGAAAATTCCAAGCCATGGAAAATTTGGATTTTGGCTTTTTTCAACCTGGATTTACGAAAATTCCAAGCCATGGAAAATGCAAAATTTCCAACCTTGGAGAATGTCCCACATTTTCAGGTTGGATTTTCCATTGGATTTTATCTTTTTTCCAACTAAGAAAACTTGAAATTTCCAACCTTGGAAATCGAAAATTTTGTCCTGTGTATATTGCCTGAAAAATTTGAATTTATTTAAATCTGAAAACAAAAATTCTAAAGAACAATCTACTTAGGACAAAATAAACCTAGCAAAGCATCGACCACATGTTTCAATCTTTCTAGTGACAGGCAACGGTCTAATAAATTCAAAATAAACCCAGCGGTTGTTCATCATTTTGGTGTTATGCTTATCAATTTTCTTCCCGTCATAAGCGTAAAGTTTATCATCAGAGGTGGTAAAAACAGGGGATTTGTACTCCCAAATAATGTCCTTGGGGTGTGTGTGTTTTTGGGGCGGGAATTCTTTCAGCAGCACCCTCCAGTAAATTAAAAAAGTCTGACCAAGCGATCAATTTCACGGACCATCTTAAATCATTCAAGAAGACGTACTCAGCCTTTTCTGCCCCAACCTGTGGCAGGTGATTCAAATGTCTTGAATATTTTAATCAGGGTTTTCAAGAGAAAAGTGTTACCACTATCAGATTTGCTATGCAAAAGAACGTTGTCATGTTTTCACTCTCAAATTTAATTGCTTTTAGAACTGCAGACTTAAAACTCTCCAACACCTTCAATGCTGCTAACCTCTACTGATCTTGACAAACACACTCTTTCTCTCTCATGATGTCTACTCTGTCCATTTTCTTCCTTTCGACTTTCGTTTTAGAGTTCTTTGCTAACCACGCTGACTTGACTTCTCTTAGCGCCGCTCTGTCTCATAACATATTTCAATAAATCCTCCTTACCCTGAATTCGAGCCTGCAGGAACAAGTGATCCTCATCCTTGATGTTCAAAAAAATATCATTCAATTTAACTCTTTCTACTTGGAATCTCAACATCATCAACATCCTGCTCACTGTCACTACTGCACTACTGAAAATAAATCTTCAAAATACTTCATCGCTATGGACTTGTAATGTGTTAAGTAATAGAATTAAGTTGTATATCTAACACGGCGTTGTTGGGAATCATATAAATAGAGAAATGATGGTTATCTAGACACCTTCCACCTTGTGAGCTGTTTTTGTTTCCCGTTCTTGACATCGAAATGTGTTCAGCACTGATCGCTCTAAGCTTACTTGGTATGACTACTTGAGTTGACATCATGGTCACCAAGATACGTTGGTATGGCCCTTGGTTTCAATGGAGACAGACACACGAAAGCAACACAAACGGTTCCATAGTTGCATGTCCGAACACCAACACGAAACAACACGATTGAGAATAAGTAGTGGAAGATCATTTCAAAGCAATACAAAAAGATCGGATCATCTCTTTTTTTCAAAACTCATCTACTGAAGTTGATTGCTTTTCTTTGATAAACGTGATAAGCATTTCATCGCTGATGGAACGGAAGATAAGGTGGAAAAACGCCAGATTTTGTGATGAGAGGTGCAAGCCTTTGCATAGGTCAATGCAGCATCGGTCTCGTAACCGTAAACCTTTGCAAGATTGGCAACAAAGACAACCCAATTAGCGTTGACAAACGCACAAAAAAAGGCCATTCCCAAGTGCAAAAGGCCTGGAAGTAACACCACCCAATCAAACTCCTTGTTGATCAGCTCCTCCCCGCAACAGATATCGTTTTCCTCTTCCTTGTCTTCTTTGGAAACAAACGTGGAACTACCATAAAGACGGCAAATAAAAGTTTTCCAAATCAATTGATTTTTGACGGTGAAAATTGTTCCGTCAACTTCCAAAAGTAGCCACTCACGCTTTCCAGTCTCATATCTCCTGATGCCTGCAAGTGTGCCAAGGTTTCTAAGGTTGTCGGCAATGTTATGATAACCACTGGGGTTCCAAAGTTCTGGCTCTGCCAAAGAAAATTTCACCGGTTGCTCTAGGTTTTCAACGAAGTCGAAAGACTCTCACGGACACCAGAATATTCTAATTTTGGAGGTTGAAAATTTACTGCATATTCACATGTTTTGCACGTCCCCGTGCGATGAATCGCATTCCGCACCACAAGCTACACAATATTTCATTTGTGTTCTTTCTCAAGTTCCATATATTTGGGTATGTCATCTGGGAGTGATTTCAATTCTTTCAGACGTTTTACTATGTATTTGTCCCGATGGTCGGGAAACAAGTTGTTTCTGTCGAAGAATTCGTCGTGTCTCAGCTCTCTCTGGTTCTCATCCTACTCGAACATCCAAAACTCAGGCGTGTACTCTTCTTCGAAATTGAATTCGTGATTCTTCATCTTAAACAACGTCTACCGCAGTCGTGATCACGCCTGAAGGCTGACTTTTATTATTCAAATTTAGCTTGTAGGTTTTGTCTATCTTTTGGAAACTGTCAAACGATCTTTTCACTAAGCCTGATGGAAAGGGGATGTGTACTTCAGATTGTTTATCCAACCGCTCTTTAATGTAGTTATGGGACCGAGATGGAGACCTGTGACTATGGTAGGTTACCATTTGCTTGCACCCAGTTATTTTTTGAGCCAGAAGATTCTCGTCAAATGAGACTGGGGATATCAAATTTGATTTGTGAACGCCATATATGAGGTCTTCGATCTTTGAAAGAATGTGATATTGTTCATCACTTGCTACAAACTCGTCTATTCCACAAAGCGACATTATCAAAAATTGAAGGTTTGTGGGGCGTGCACGGAACCAAGTTTTGACGGTAAAGTTTTTAAGTTCCTCAAACTTTAAATTGCCATCCACCTTTGGTATGTCTTTCTTGGTGTACTTAACAAGAGTGGCTATATCAAAAGAATTATCAGCAACTACTTGTTCTTCTATACTGACGTCAGTGATGATGTTGGCAGTCACAGGAGGTATTTCAAGGTAAAAATTTGATCCTACTGGGATATAGGGAGTTTCATGACCGGCTACTAGATAAATTTGGTTATCGAGTTATTTCTCTTTCTCCATCGCAGAGTGTTTATCCTTATCGTCTTGGAGCTTGATTAGGATGTCAATTTCTATCCTTTTGTATTATCAGCCTCAAAATAATTTAATGCACAATGTTTTTTGAAATTGATTTGAGAATCTTTGTATTTCATCATTAGATCATTACTTTCGTTGTAATAAGTTATTTTGTCAGTATAAAGACAATAGAATAATTTTTTAGATTCATATCTCTAAAACTGCTTTTCCTAGTTTTTTCCTACTGACAAGTGTTGTGCGCAGATTTATATAATACTTGCGCAAATTTGTAATACTTGAGCTGCGCAGAAATTTGTAATTTGGAATTTAGATTTTTACTTCGAGGGCATATGTTTCCCACGAAGAAAAGTTTCGAGAGAAAGACTAAAATAATCAGAAAATCACACAAAGGTTGTATATCTTTAGTATGAACATTAACTTTATAAGAAACGAATCAATATATTTTAATCTAATGAAAATTGGCTTTCGGCAGTTGGTTCTTTCAATACAAACATGGATTGGGAATAATTTTAAGCATTTTCATTTTTCTTATAAGCATCAACTTTATAAGAAACGAATCAATATCTTTCAATCTAATGGAAATTGGCTTTCGGCAGTTGGTTCTTTCAATACAAACATGGGATTTTGAGTAATTTCAATATTTTCATTTTTCTTATAAGCATCAACTTTATAAGAAACGAATCAATATATTTTAATCTAATGAAAATTGGCTTTTGGCAGTTGGTTCTTTCAATACAAACATGGATTGGGAATAATTTTAAGCATTTTCATTTTTCTTATAAGCATCTTCAAACTAATGGAAATTGGCTTTCGGTAGTTGGTTCTTTCAATGCAAACATGGATTGGGAATCATTTTAAGCATTTTCATTTTTCTTATAAGCATCTTCAATCTAATGGAAATTGGCTTTCGGCAGTTGGTTCTTTCAATACAAAAATGGGATTTTGAACAATTTCGATATTTTCATTTTTCTTATAAGCATCAACTTTATAAGAAACAGAATCAATATATTTTAATCTAATGAAAATTGGCTTTTGGCAGTTGGTTCTTTCAATACAAACATGGATTGGGAATAATTTTAAGCATTTTCATTTTTCTTACAAGCATCAACTTTATAAAAAACGAATAAATATCTTTTAATCTAATGGAAGTTGTTCCAGTCATTTTTTTTTTCATCTCTATGTATTTTTCTATCTAACAACAACAAAAAACATACCGAAGCTTCAACCATCAAACTCTTTTTGGAAGAAAGTTCACTCAAAATAATTTCATTTGAGATATCATGCTGGAATATAATGCAGGTGCTATGAAAGATTATAAAAGAAATCCAGTCAGAAGGGACAGGTTTCATAGCTAGGTAGAAGAAGGTTTTAGAGCAAATCAATATTTTCTTATCATATCATCTTATAAATTGTTCATCAATTTTGATACTACCTCTTGAAATGATAAAATGTTGACAAAAATATTTTTATATCATTAATTATTTTTTCATAATAAAGTGCTTATAAAAATAAATACGTCCACGTTATTCTTCGTAAATAATTGATTATAGTCTTTTTTAATGCATTTTGTTCGCAGAATAGAATTTGGTTACCAATGAAAATATCAATTCCAAATTACAAATCTGCGCAGAGAAGTATTACATTTCTGCGCAGCTCAAGTATTACAAATTTGCGCAAAGTTTATTACAAATCTGTGCAGAAATTACAAATCTGCGCACAACAGGCACTACATACAACGAATTCGATTCAAATCCTTTTTGGACTCGTTAAAAGAAGAATAAAGGGAATCAATCAATTTCTTTTGTCAAAATTGTCAATCTTCATGCAACAATTCTGAAGCATGTGAACACATTATTAAAAGTTTCGCTTTCACCAATATAATGAAGAATTCATGAGAGAACATCGAAAACAGAATGCAACGTTTGATTTCTGGAGCTCATACATTGATTTGGTTGGTAAGAAACTTATATAGTTTAAAACAGTCTGGTCTATGATAATTAGCAACATTGTTTTTACATATCATTAGTCTACCTTTCTCAAAAGTATATCATATATATTTCTTCATTTTATTCAGGACTGCTCTATTGAACTTCATCAGAGGAACTCGTGAATCTGATTGGGAGTTGCACATGGAATCTGCTGGCCAGATGATTAGCTGGTTCTTCGCATACGACAGACCAAACTATTCTCGTTACAACCTATTGTATGGAAATGAAAGAATTACCCAAGACTCATCCTGGTGTGTACTTAAATTTTTCTGGCCTTAATATCTTTACTTTAGAGAGATTTTCACCTTGATTAATCTTTCTTTAGTATAAACTGGAAACAATTTCTTATCCGTATTTGCTGGTTATCACATGAACTACCTAGGGTTATCACACCACAAACTTTGAAATCAATAATGATGAATTTGGTATATTCTTTAAGTGCGCTAGAAGATCTCAGAGATAATTTCACTGTTCAACGTCAGAAAAGGCATGGTTTTTTAGCAGTACCATGTGATATGACGATCGAGCAAACTGCCCGAGATTTGAAGACAAAAGGTGGATTGATAAGAAATATGTTGAAGAGGGGTTACATGCACCACTGGTTTCTATCACAACACCATCGAAGAGATGGTTGGAGTTTCTAGATATGATAGGTACTAGTATATTCCATTCTGTTCATTTTTAAAGATTTTTTGAAGCAGAAAACCTATGAGAGTCGCTTATTAGAATAGATCTTATTTCCTTCTATTGAACCACCATATTTTTACTTAGAGTTTGATTTATCGCTTTTCTATTTTTAGATCCAAAAGGAATTTAGACAAGACTTTCCAAGTGAAACACGAAAAGCATGTGGAAACACTCGAAGGTCTCGTTAACCCTTTTGGATATCAAGCTGATGCAAAATCGATTGTAAACATCTATAGTGGCCGCGTAGCTTGTCCGGAAACTTCAAAGGACCTGCAAAGAGCTCATTCAGTTGGAGAAGATTCGTATCACCTGTTCCTTCAAAACCTGATGTCAAAAACCCCATATTTATTCGAACCGATACAGAACAACAACCTGAAAACGTTTCTCGTCAAGGGGAAAAGAACCTCAGCAGCTTCTTTGTCATTGAAGTCGTAGATCTGACAAGTCTTCTTAACAATAGTTTATCATCACTGCCTTTATCACTTAGTTAAGCTTTCACCCGTTTTTGTTTCCCTTTTTTTGTGAAATGGTTTTGGATACGTCTTGCAGTACTTTACCCTTACTTTCAAAAACCAAAAAGATTCTTTTTGTCTAAATTGGACAATCTCTCCACCAAGTTTGTTGATTTTCCTTTACGGGCTTCTTACTTTGTACACTCCCTAACAAATTAGGCACAAAATGGCCTACTAACCTTTCCTAATTATCTCCTTTACTAGCAAACTCTACTGGAAAAATGAGAAAGACAGTCAAGTCTAAGGTTATGGACATGCTTGAAGATTCATCTGACAAATCTAACCCTGAATCCTTCACAAGCGAAGTCCTGCTCATTGACGCTATGGCAATAATCCAAGCATTGAAAAATCCATTCAAAATGTTTGGAAAATTGGCAACACAAATGTTCAACATTATCATGACCATTGCAACCAATTTCAAATCAACGAGAGTTGACTTCATTGGAGACCGCTATCCGGATATTAGTATCAAGGGGGCTGAGGGAGAAAAGAGAGCTGTTGGTGATGGCCAAGTCTTTGCAATCGTTACAGAAAACCAGAAAGTTCCTTGCGACTGGAAGAAATTTCTTTCAATTGGCAAAAATAAGGAAAAGCTGTTTTCATTTCTGTCAGAACAATGGAGAAGTATGAAGCCTGATGACTTCCCTGATGACATTAAGTTTTTCGTCTCGGAATCGTCCACCTGTTTCTCAGTCATGAAAATCGATTCCAAAATCTCAATCGAAAACATTGAAGCTCTTAGCTGTGACCATGAAGAAGCCGATACACGTCTTTTGTTACATGCGAAACATGCCGCCGATGAGGGGTACACAAATGTCCTTATCAGAACACCGGATACTGACGTCGTTGTCATGTTGGTTGGCCTGGAGAACCAAATTGCAAATCACTTGTTCGTCGAAACAGGAAATGGGAATCGGCGGAGGATTGTTGATATCAACGAAGTGGCATCATCGTTACCACCCGGAGCCTCCCAAGCTCTTATTGGTTTCCACGCTTTGACAGGTAAGAAATTATTTTATTACTTAATTGGAATACTTGGAAGTGCTAGATGAACAATCCAATTCATTTTTTTTTCATTATTGAAAACCAAGTTTGTTCTAAGATTATGATAGACATTTTCAAAGCCTTGTTTTCAATTTATAGTTCACGTAAAAATAATTTTGATAATGTATTATTGCCTCTACAGGATGCGACACCACAAGCTCATTCTTTGGGAAGGGTAAATCGAAGTGTTTGGATCTAATGGTGAATAACGTTACCGAGGAGGTTTTGTTGTTTGATTGTATTCGCCGTGGCTTCTGTCTACTTTTTTTTAACCCCCCTTAAAATTAAGTTCCCCCCCACCCTCTAACATTGTAAATTAAAATAAGTGCGTCTTAAACGAAATTGTCCGCCAGATAACATAATTCTTTTCAGCCCGTGAAACTTGCTATCAAGGAGTTTTTTACTATTGACGGCGATATATTTACACTATTTTACTAATTATGCTTTACATGCTGGAAAACATGAGAAATTTTGGAAAATTATAAAACAAATCCCCTTTGAGGGTTTGGAAGGATCAAAGGACCCCTTCGTGAAACTCCCCCCCCCCCTTATTTTGAAAATTTTCAAAAAATCCCCCTCTTATTTTTAAGAGCATTTTTAGTCCCCCTTATTTTAAGAGGGTAGAAACCATGATTCACTTGTGTTCAATTGAATTTAATTATGTTTTCGATCTTGCTCGGTTGAATATACTATTATTTAAAATACCCTTGATAGTTCTTCGTGGTTCTAGTGTGAGATAGCGATCCTGTATTTTCAACAGCAGAAAACCAATCAAACAAAATCAAACCAATGAAATGTAATTGAAAGCAATCAAATCAAATATCGAATATTATCCAGGCCATTATTTGATTGCATTCTATTACGTTTGATTGATTCGATAGCGATTTTCGTTCAAAGTTGTTCGATTGACACCGTCGGGTTATTGTAATTTGTTGCAATTCTTAAAGATCAATTGGACATCGCTGACAACCGAGCCAATCAAATATCCAGGCAGTGTCAATCAAGAATCGAATATCGAATCAATTGAATGTATCAAATAATTGTGATTCGATTGTGTTCGACAATCAAATATCAAAGAAGAGTTTGTTGTCTGATTGTATTTGATTGTATTCAATTACATGATCATTTGTCAAAGAGGCCACCCTGTTGAATAATTAAGTAGTCCAGCAGAAAAACAATGATATAGCCATGCATAATTATTGTATCATGTATATTGTAATAATTGTGCCATGGATATATCATTGTTTTTCTGCTGGATTACTTTTAATCTTACTGCTCTTATTTAAAATACGCTTTTTCAACCCTTGAGAATCCTTTGCGGTGCTATGTAAAATAAAGATCCTGCGTTTAGTCTGGCCGAAATACAACAAAATAGGGGTGAACGTAGAAAAAAATTCCGCGTAGACTTTCTTGGTACCGTTGGAAGCGAAATTTTATGTAGATTATCATACTCAGAGCCTCATGATGAGGCCCTTGGGGAAAACTTTTGGTAAAATCAAGACTGAAGTGTACTTCTTCGCCCCAAAATAGATACGTTTTTTAGCAGTGTACTGGTCAACAGCTACACTAAAAACCTATCAAAGTCTTTGAAAGTCAGTGCTATCCCCATGTGCTTTCGCCCAAGGGCTTTCGCCTTGCACTTGACCCATTTCATATCATGGATAACACTGTTTAATTGCTTGTGGTTTCCAGAAATGTGTTTGTTGGGAAATCCCCCCCCCCCAGATTTTTGAGACAGGGGTATACATATTTGAGTGTTTAAAAGACACCTACCATTGCAAGGATAGCACTTTTCAAGGCATTTTATATCGAAAATGGGTCCTAAGTGTTTATTTCACCAATTTTTTTCCCCAAGGGCCTCAACGTGAGGCTCTGAGTATGTTAAACCTCGTAAAATTCCGCTTCCAACGATACCAAGAAAGTTTACGCGGAATATTTTTCCAGGTCAACTTTTATTTCTGCCAGACTACTATCTATTATGTATTTGTGCGAAAAATTAATCATTTTTGACTGAAAATGCTAGTCTGGCCGAAATACAACAAAATAGGGGTGAATGTAGAAAAAAATTCCGCGTAGACTTTCTTGGTACCGTTGGAAGCGAAATTTTATGTAGATTATCATACTCAGAGCCTCATGATGAGGCCCTTGGGGAAAACTTTTGGTAAAATCAAGACTGAAGTGTACTTCTTCGCCCCAAAATAGATACGTTTTTTAGCAGTGTACTGGTCAACAGCTACACTAAAAACCTATCAAAGTCTTTGAAAGTCAGTGCTATCCCCATGTGCTTTCGCCCAAGGGCTTTCGCCTTGCACTTGACCCATTTCATATCATGGATAACACTGTTTAATTGCTTGTGGTTTCCAGAAATGTGTTTGTTGGGAAATCCCCCCCCCCAGATTTTTGAGACAGGGGTATACATATTTGAGTGTTTTAAAAGACACCTACCATTGCAAGGATAGCACTTTTCAAGGCATTTTATATCGAAAATGGGTCCTAAGTGTTTTATTTCACCAATTTTTTTCCCCAAGGGCCTCAACGTGAGGCTCTGAGTATGTTAAACCTCGTAAAATTCCGCTTCCAACGATACCAAGAAAGTTTACGCGGAATATTTTTCCAGGTCAACTTTTATTTCTGCCAGACTACTATCTATTATGTATTTGTGCGAAAAATTAATCATTTTTGACTGAAAATGCTAGTCTGGCCGAAATACAACAAAATAGGGGTGAACGTAGAAAAAAATTCCGCGTAGACTTTCTTGGTACCGTTGGAAGCGAAATTTTATGTAGATTATCATACTCAGAGCCTCATGATGAGGCCCTTGGGGAAAACTTTTGGTAAAATCAAGACTGAAGTGTACTTCTTCGCCCCAAAATAGATACGTTTTTTAGCAGTGTACTGGTCAACAGCTACACTAAAAACCTATCAAAGTCTTTGAAAGTCAGCGCTTTCGCCCAAGGGCTTTCGCCTTGCACTTGACCCATTTCATATCATGGATAACACTGTTTAATTGCTTGTGGTTTCCAGAAATGTGTTTGTTGGGAAATCCCCCCCCCCCAGATTTTTGAGACAGGGGTATACATATTTGAGTGTTTTAAAAGACACCTACCATTGCAAGGATAGCACTTTTCAAGGCATTTTATATCGAAAATGGGTCCTAAGTGTTTTATTTCACCAATTTTTTTCCCCAAGGGCCTCAACGTGAGGCTCTGAGTATGTTAAACCTCGTAAAATTCCGCTTCCAACGATACCAAGAAAGTTTACGCGGAATATTTTTCCAGGTCAACTTTTATTTCTGCCAGACTAGTTTTCAAAAACAGAGAATCAAACAGAACAGACCGCCAATCTAACCAATTGAACACAATCAAATATTGCCCAGGAATAGACCATTTGATTGCGATTCAAAATAGTTTGTTTGATCATTGATTCTGTTCGATTGTCTGGCAGTCGTTTTTATAGTAAAATTTCAATTGGGGGACATCACAAATATCTCCATTTCCCGTCACCTGGCCGCCGGCTCAAAATGTTTGACCAGTAGTGCTTCTAGGTCTCTACTTGATGGTATAATTATATCCCTTCATAAAAAGCAAAAGAGCGCGACTTAACTTCTTACCAAATGTAAAACGGTTCATGAGATTCAGCTTTGCTTTCTACTTTGTGAGGTTTACAAATCCAAAGTACATGCAACAAATCTATATAACGAAGGAAATAAAATTTAACTTCCGAAACAAAGTTTTGGAACTCAATCCTTTTTATTCCGAGGAAGCCTGATCTGGAATCAAATCCCAGAAAAATGAAGCTCAAACCATCAATCGATTCCTTCAAATCCTAGCCGAAAGAAATAAACCTTACAAATATTTGTCTTTGTAAAATATGTATGTAAAAATCTTTTATCTTATATATTTTTTATTATAGTATTGCGTATTCTCTACAGTTGGTATTAATTAGTATTTTATTATAACTATGTCAGACCAACATTAAATAAATCGGAAATTAAAAAAAATTAAAAAATACTCTGGAATGGCTGTATTTTTTGGCTTTCTCAACCTCGGTTGAGCTAGCTAGAATTAATCTGATAACAGCTGTTCATAATTTTTCTTACGTGCACGGTAAACCACTGAAGGCACTTGAAAATTATACATCCGAGGAAAAAAGTCCTCCCGCGGAAAATTTTACAGCAAGAATCTTGTTGTGCGCCAGAAAGTCAAAAACTGATACGCCGCACTATTCATAAACACAATCACGCAGGTTTGTTGTCATCCCCAGTCCTTTTAGACGAACGCAGTCCTTATGATTTTGAGATATCATATTCGTCAGATTGTATGTTTTCACCCATCCCTTTAGAGCTTCAGTGTGGTGGGAAGAAAACAACCACAATCTGATCTCAGGTTAGCTAGAATATGCAAATGTCTGTAGCAGTCTGCAGCCTGGAGACTTGGTCAGATTGTCAAATGAGGTTTAAATTTAGCATTTTCGCTACTTTGGTAATAATCTGGGGGTGTTTTTATTTATTTTTCGAAAATTTTGATTTTATGGGCGGCTTCAAATATTGGTATGATTAGGTTGAAGTACTGAACATTGTTCTCTGGGTGTATACGTGGGAACGGCTTTTCCATTTTCAAAGATTTACAGACTCAAGATTTTTTCTGTTTCTTCGTTGTTCTTCAATTTTTTACTTTACACAATTGCATTGATTGATTTTTGGGGGCCTAGGGCTAATAAGGTTTGTGCTAAAATGAGCAGCCTGTATTTAAGTGGTCTAATTAGGCTGAAATTGCGGGGAATTATCTGATTCCTTGAGGACCTTAAGTGAATACCATGTGGTTATTTTATTCACTTTTCAAAATTTTGGGTTTTAGCCTCCTGTGGATGAGTTTCTCAATATTGCTACAATCAGCTACAATTGGTGTTCCCCATTCGGTGCGCATGTGAATAGAGGCAGAACTATTTAGGTGTCCTTTTATCTTAAGAGATTATATTAAATTGAAATTCCAGAGAGTAAGAAACCTTTTAAGGACTTTTCCCTATATGTTAAATAATGAATATTATGTAATTTTATCAGTATGTTTTTATTTTCTTAAAGCTTCTTCAATAAGATCAAGGATCAAAGTCGTGGTTTGAGAAAAAGTTTTGAATAAAATCAACAAAACTAGATTGACTTCAAAATGTGTGATTCAAACTCAGGTAAAGTACTTTACAAGTACCTTGGCCAAGCACCTTACACTTTTTAATAGAATATCAATTATTTTTGACTTATAAGTATCAATACTGATTGTTATTCTAGGGAAAACCTCTACCAAATTAAATTTATTTTCCTCATCAATTGACTTTAGAGTGTGCTATGATTCCAAATTAGGTTTAAATGTTGAAAATAAATGGTTGCAGTAATGAAATACAAATGCAATTTTTTGAAAAGAACGAAATGAGCTAATTGTTCTCTTTAGAAATTGGAGAAGATCTTGTTGAACAGGTAAATGAGTATTTGGATCCTTATCTTTATGATGCTCAAAGATTTCTAGCTTCACCTCATAAAAAGAAGGGAAAGAAGATTAAAATCATGAATTTTAAATGCGATCATAATGAAAAACGCCTTTCCAAATTCAGGAAAAAGAAACACTTTACCAAAGACACATAAGAAAAAAACAGGTTAGATTTGTGGAAATCATTTAAATCTCAAATTTCAGGGATGTAATGTTAATTAAGATATGAACAATAATATAGAACAATATCAAACATTAGAGCTTTTTATTAAGTAAGCCACATTTTGTTTCATAGATCTTTTTGGGGTGTTCATTAATGCTTTTTTATTTGATTTTCTTTCTGTATGTTTCTAACAGTTTACCAGAGGAGATCACCATTTCCCAGGCCGGAGTTGTGTAAAAGAATTATTGAAAGAAAAAAGTTAAACTTAATTGGGGTAGCAATTTAAAATAACTTTATCTATATTCTTTTTAACTCAATCCAAACCGAGTCAGAAATGGTTAATAATGAGGACATTGAATTCGACAAGCAAAATGCACATGTAGAATTAAATGTCATCAACAATATAGGTAGAGAGTTATTAGTGGTTTTTTGAATTTTCATAATGACCTTTTTCATATCCAGCAAAAGCAAAATGTGAATATCCCAAGAAAGTGTTCTATCTCTGATAATCTTTTTGTCCATCTACATAATATAGATATGGAAGAAAATCAAACCAAGAAGAAGTCATGGTCCGATCGCATGAAAAAGATAGAGCAAGTCTGGTCCAGTGGTTTTTGATGATGTTCTCTTAGCACGTAAAATGTCATATCATATCATTGAAAAATGTGGATTTTGTCAAGATAACACAGCAGTAATAAAATGCAGGAGCTGCTATCATCAAGACCATTGTGAAACTTGCGACATAAAAATTCATGATGAAAATGTCTTTCCTAACAGAATTTCATGTGCTACGGAATCTTTTTTACCTATTGATGCAACTCAAATTTTGAACCAAAACTACCAAATTGAAAACCATAGTATAATTTTTTCATTTTTTGTATTGATAGCTGTACTCTTCCCAAAAACTTCTCTCCTCGTTTACAAAGTCAGATTGGAAAGAAAGCTGAAATTGTTTGATTTTTGTTTCTGATAAACCTGGACAAACCTTATATTGGTTAAAGTACACTGTTTTGCAGTCTGACTTTTCATCTTAAAAGTCCATATTTCTGTTTTAGCTCGTTTTGTTCCCCTGAGGTTCGTGCCTAATTGCTCTACGTGTGGTTCAAAAAACATGGTGCGTTACAAAGATTAAAAAAGTGATCGTGATCACTTTAGAATATTTTTTGTGACTTTAGAATTAATTTTGTGTTCTAATTTTCTGCTTCCTGGATATAATACGATGTGAAATATCCCTTATCTCATCTCAGGTCGCTATGTGCTGTCCCATTATTTGCTGGTCTGTAAATCTTCTAAACAATGTGAAAATCCCTTTGTATTGAGGAACATCATCGCGTCAGGTTTATGGCCAACAACACCTACTAATTTCAATTACCCGATTAAGGCTGAAGTCTCCCTACTTTGAAATCAATTTCGGAAAAGCATGCCAGGATCCTCAGTGACATATTTTCTTCAATCATTGAGGGTAAAACTTTCATTGTTTCCATTTTCTAATGAAAGAGCCTTTTCTCATTAAAGTTAAAGTTAACCAAATAATTAATTTTGAATCGTTTTTATTGGAGTTGTCATTCGAAATTTACAATCCTTTGTCATCTAAAGCTGTTAGACTTGAAATGTGCTGACGGATTCAGCAATCACCGGTTTGGGTTCCCAGAGATTCTGAGTAAAAAATATTAATGCATGATGTAAAAACTTGATGGTAAAATGGAAGGTTTTTAGGAGAGAAAGATCTCCCAGCTTCATTCACACAAGCGTTTAAAAATTGGAATTTCGTTTACTTCGAGATCGATAAGATTTAGAACAAACGATATTTTTACAGCTCTAATTGGGTGTTCCCAAATTTTCAGTATTATTTCTAAGGAGGGAGAGATTTCAATTGGGATGAGATTTCATGGTATCAGCCCCCCCAGAAATCTGAAGGGCACCTAGGCCAGGTTAGTAGAGGGGGCGAATGCCTTGCAATTCTTTGGGGTTACCTATTCATTAAGGGTACTTAGCTGTCTTGATGGAGGCTCTGGGGGTTGGTTATATTTTCCAAATCTAATATTTCAAAATATTTCAAATTATTGAATTTGTTTACCCCAGTACCTAGTTTACCATCCAATTTTTCTTTTGTTTCCCATCACGCCATCTTTTGCTATTTTTCTAATGTGATTGTTTTGATTTACAGCTGCCATCTTTATAGCATAACAACAAAGCTTATTAGCAGGCGTTCATGCGTGAGCATGATTTTAGGAATGACAAAAGAACAAAAAGTGTCAATTCAAAGAAATTATCTGCTGAATAGGGGTACCTAACTGAAAGCAATTTTTCAAGGGGACTTAAATTGTTTATTTTTTACTTCCAGTCGACGGAGATCATGCTATCATGGTGATGAATTCGTTTATCCGGAAAAATGTGTTGAGGAGTTTTTAAATCAAAATAACATGTTTGAAAATCCCCCAAAAAATAGGTTTTAGTTCATATTATAGCAGTCAAATATTTTGTGTCTCGCTACTAATTAATTTTTGGAAAACTTTCCAATAAGAAAGTATCGTTGAAAATGTATAGAGGTTAAATTAGGGATCTGATTCTTTCTGGAAATAGAAAAGTTAATACTATATTCATTTATCAAACGAAGGATCCTTCAATAGGCTAGTTAGAGGGGGATCATCTTGCAAAATCATGGCACAGAATGTTGTTTCATTTGTAAAATCCGGGGATTTCACGTCACTTTTTTGATGTCAAAATAGAAAAAAGGGGAAAAAATCCCCTTTTCCATTAATTTTTCACTCAAATTATTTACTTTCAATTAGGTTGTAATAAACAAGTTTATCATTTTTGAATTCTCTGATCTTTCCTCTTTAAAATGATATTAAATTAGTCTTGTTAAAGTCTACAGAAAGATAAATTCCTGGTAAAAGTTGTGACTACCCACTTTTTCTGCCCAACTGGGAAAACCTCTGTACTTTGAGTGTCAATAAAAGCATGTGTCTGCTTGCTTTACATAGGCACCTATCCATAAAGAAAGCTTGATTCTTCTGCTTTCCAACAGTGTATAAATATCTTTCAGTTGTAAGAAAAATCCTATACGGCAGCTGGGCTCAAAGTATGTTGGTACCGAAAAACCGAAAAAAAAGCCCAATAAAACTGACGTCGCCTACATAAAAAGGTGCAGAGAAAAAATGTAAGAAGTCTCAATTTGGCACCTATCCTGAGTGAAAGACGAATAAAAAAGCTAAAGAATGGTGTATAACAAGATATACTTTGTAAAGGAAAGTCAGTACGCCAGGCTACCTCAAAGTTGAACACCTAATAAACAGATAAACTTCAAAATCGATGTTTGACGTCAATACCTTTCAAAACTGAAAGTGCTCTGAAATATCGCAGCAAGAAAACATTTTAAATAAATTGATTATGGCTTACCTAGAAATGTGTCGTAATGTTTCCAATGGTGTTATCATAATTGATACTGTAAGTCTTAGATAAATATAATTGAAAAATACCTTTTGTGGGTACAAAAGGACCAGCAAGACTTGGCAAAGATTCAATCTCGCGAAACTAAATACTAAATGAACAAAAAACTGCTCCCGAATAGTTGAAAAAGATTTCCCTTGATTCTTTAAAAATATCTACAAACATTATTGGCGCAAAGTCCTAAAATTGCAAAAATCTGACATGAGTTTTCTCCTACTCCCACTTCTTCAAAAGGCAATTTCTTTAAAAAAAAACTTGAGCAAAGAAATCGGGCGGATCATGGAATGTTATTGTTCTGACCCATGGAATGTTATTTTAAGAAATATGATTGTGACTAAAAAAACAATAGAGCTTTCAAAAGAAAAACAATAGAGCTTTAAAAAATATACGAGCCAATCAAAAAGGGCTGATTCAACCGTCACAATTTTGTTGCAACATTCTAATTGTTGCAACATATTAATTCGGTAAATAAGAGCGTACGTGCAGGGTAGCATGTATCATTTTATTTTTCTTTCATTTTTGGCCTGATTTTTCCCAGTTTTTATGTTTGTTACTTTGCTCTTACAGATCCCGCGGTGTATAACTAAAGTTTACTTCTTACTATTATTAATGGCTGACCCTTTTTTCTTTAAACCTCAACTCCTATACCGCGAAAATTGGTTAAAACGGTAAAATAGAGTATCAAAGCCAGAAAAAAAAATCAAGATTTACTCCATAGATTCAAATCTAAAACCAATTTAATTTTGACCCTCAATTCGCGGATTGTTGCATTTCAAATCCTCATTATTGTTCTAATACAAAAGTTTTCCTTATTTTAGTAATGTTAGAGTTTTGAAAAAAATAGCTTAACCCAGCTGGCACACAGCGTTTTTTCGACGTTTGTCTAACTTTCACAACGTCCATATAACGTTAGATTGCCAGCTGGGAAGGAACTTTTATTTAATTTAAATTGATTTGAAAAAATAGTTTGAGATTTTTATTAGAGATGTAATAGTTATAAATAGTTAAAATAGTTTGAGAAATTTATTATGTATTTTATGAAAGAATTGAAAAATTAACATTGAACTTTGAAAGAACAACTTCTTCACTCTATTTTAAACCCGTTTCGCAACATATTTAAGTCTATTATATACCTTACCAGGAAAAAAATGTCGGAGGTTTATTTAGTCAGGAAAAAATTTCGTCACCTAGAGACATTTTCCCCGACCAAAATTTCAAATTCGTCACCTTTCCCCGACGAAATTTACAGTTTAGTCACTTTACTCAATTGTCTAAATGAAATGGCTTCCTTCACTAGCTCGAAGAAAGATCTTGTAATTCGACGTTTTAAGCACTAATTTCGGTTAATAAAGGTGTAAAAAATTAGATTTTAATTTTAGTTGGGGTTTAAAAAATCGGGTAGAAGAAATTTGAGTCCTTTTTTATTTCACATTTATTAGATCTTCTGATAAAATTAGATTTTGTCTTTGAAAGTGCACTGAAATTTTGAGTATGATTTTGATTCTGTTATTCTATTGTTAACTATTGACCTCAATTATAGAACAATGAACGAGTCATTTGACATTATGTATACCCCTTGTCAACTTGGTGCGGAGATAGATTTGTTGGATTCGCTGACAAATGATTCGTTTATCCAAAGGTTGAAAGAAAATGAGTTTAAGGTATGTACATATAAAACTTAACCCCCAAAACTACCAACTTACAAAAAAGGTTTAAAACAAGTCCCACAAATTGACTGGTTTTGATGTAACACTTAATCATTTTCAGCTCAAGATCAGTGATGATGGGACTAAAATCTCACGTTCAACAACAATTGTCGTTTGCACCCACTTGGTATTTGTAGGTATGGGAAAACAGCTATCCAGCTTTGGTAAGTAAACGAAAGTCATGTTTACATAGAACCTAGTAGGAAACTAGTACTTACTTGGACTTAATTGGTTGATCACGACATTCATCGAGAGAATGTAGTAAAAAAAAAAAAATTCTTGTATATTTTGTCAGGAAACAAGGTGTTGTCAATCGTAAAGACAGATGAAAAATTACAAATCTGTGAAGAGCTCCTTGTCGAATGTCACAAAAACAGTTAACACCATTGCAAAGGAAAAGTCAATTGAATTAAATGGCACTAGGAAAAAAGTCAAAGTTCTCGTTGGTGGTGATATGAAGGTAAACAATTCTTTCTGTAAAGGAGAAAAATAAAGCCTTGACTATAACTTTTTGAAAATTTGTTACAGAAGGACGCTTTAAATTTAGCTAAAAACTTTTAATTAAACTCATCGTGATGTACATATTTTCATGACAAATACATAAATTTTTTAATTTTTTGTTTCAGTTTCTATTGCTCTGTCTTGGTATGAAAGCAGCAACATCAAATAATTCGTGCATATATTGCAAAATTCACAAATCAAAAAGGTTAGCTGGGAATTTTAAAATTTAACCTTTCTTTTTGGAGATTTGTACTTTCATGGACGCAAATTTAAGTTAAGTTATTGTAGTAAAAAAATAATTTTTACCTTTTACTTCAAGAAACAAGTTTGAGACCAACGCTGAGAAACGAAAACACCATGCCAAGTGGAACAAGGATCCTGGATGTCAAGACTTTCCGCTATTTCATGAAGTGCCAGTTTGTGACCACGTCATTGACGAATTGCATCTCCTTTTGCGGATAACAGACCGGCTAGAAGAAGGGATGATTCACAATGTCATTGACAGAGACCAGGTATATCATAGTCCTGTTAATATTAACTACATGTTCTTTTATATAGGCTCAGATATGGCAAAAATTCAAGGAATTGCTTGGCATTACCTTGAACCTACATTGTATGTTTTTGGCTGGGAATTTTGACATTCCAAAGTTTTGCTAGGGATACGAGCAACCTTATAAGTATTTTTTAGCCTTTTTAAGCCCTCAACCTCAACTTTTTTGTATGTTTTTTATTATACTTTTCTTAAAAGGGTAATTCAAATTTTATATCTCTGGTTTCTTTATCAATTTTACAGAAAGAAAAAACTGATGTCCATCAAAAGGCAATGATTCGTTGCATACAAGAATGTGGGGTTTCCTTTAAAATTTGGGAAAATAAGAAGAACAAACTAGAATGGACATCACTAATGGGCAACGACAAGAAAAGGCTGCTAGCTAAATTGCCATCAAAGTTTGATGAATTTCTAAAGCCAAGTGAGGTGGAGCCAACAAGAAAGCTATGGCAGGTAGGCTAATGAAATTATCTTTCAAAATTGTTCTTGGTGTGGTTATTACATTCAAAATATTTCATGGAGATTTGATAGAGAACCAAAATTTTCTACTTAAACCTCTTAAGAGCCATTTTTTTTAAGAGTCTTCAGGGTGTGATACCTCATCCTCTTGGATTTTGATGAAATTTTGACCAAATGATCCATCACACAAGAAAATAAGACCCTGAAAATTTCACCTTGATATCTCAAGTAGTTTTGAAGATACAGCGTCTCAAAGATAGGCTACTAAGCGGAAATTGACCCCTAAAAATCATGAACTCTGGTGGGGAGCAGATTTTGAAAGCCAATGAATTTTTATTCAAGTACATTAGAAGCTGATTTACGTGGATTTCAGAACTTTTTGTAGGGAAAGAAAAAATCATTGAGTCTCCAAAATTTCCCCGAAAATTCTAGCACCTCCGGGGCTTCAAACTTTGTGGAATGGGTTTGGAAGCACTTTTAGCGTCTGTGATGGTTCCTTGGAGCTTTTTTGAAGCAAACTTTTGACCTGGAGGGTTTACTGGTGGGTTTTGGCCACAAAAATAAATTTCAGGATCTCTATTTTTGCGTAGCGTCAAAAATGGCCGAAAAAATTGCTATTTTGGCTGATCTGGAGCAAAAATTCAAGATGGGCGTATCTTTGTGAACCCCCTACAAATTTTTTTGAACTTCAGTAATCTCCTTGTAGGTCTTTTATAACCTTCAAAAATCTCAGTGGGGCTGAATCTCTTAAAGATATGATCATTGAAAATTTGAGTTCGTTTGCCCTCCTAAAATGCAAATCAGGCCACTTAAGCCTCTAAAGGAAATTTGTCAAAAATGTTGATCTTCTCTAGCCAACTAATCATTCAGGGAAAAAAAAAATTCAGGTCAGTCCATTAACAGATGAATTTAGGTTTCTTTATTTTTAAGTATAGAATATGTAAAAAATGGGACTGAAGCTGGACCTTTCCTACCTTCCAGGCCTATTTTTTCAGGAAAAGCCTCACCTTCACAGTTGGTAATATTATGCCTAAATAGCAGGTTACTTCAACTAATGGGTTTAACATCTCATTCCTAGTCATAAACTTTTAGACTCATTCAGAAATCCTACTGACAATAATTTGCGCTTTACCGCAAAATTCTAAGTCCAGTGTCGTGGATTAACTTTGACTCCAATATCCCAGTGATTTCATGTTTGCCTCATAAAATCACCCTAATGTTGCTTAGTTATTAAGAATCAACAAGTAGGCTGTCAGTAACACAAATATAGAGATATGGACATCTAAAGTTAATCACGACACTTGGACTTAGAAATTTTGCGGTAAAGCGCAATTATTGTCAAGTAGGATTTCTGAATGAGTCTAAAAAGTTTTTGAATAGGAATTAGTACTGTTAAAACCCATTTAGTTAAGTTAAACCTGCTTATATTTAAGAATAATATTCACCAAACTGTAAAACGTTGAGGCTTTTCCTGAAAATTATAGGCCCTGAATGTAGGAAAGGCCAGATGTCAGTCTCATTTTTTACATATTCTATAAAAAAATAAAGAACATCTAAATGTCATCTGTTAATGGAAATGACCTGAATTTTTACAGTGTTCCCTTAATGCCAATGATTAGTTGGTAGAAAGATCAACACAATATTTTGACAAGAATTTACCTTTAGAGGCCTAAGGGGCCTGATTTGCATTTTAGGAGGGAAAAAACAACGACGTTAAGCAAATTTTCAATTGATCATATCTTTAAGAGACTTCAAGCCCCCACTGATTTTTGAGGTTATAAAACTAGGACCTACTAAGGAAGCATTACTGAAAGTTTCAAAAAAATTTGTAGGGGGGTTCAAAAAGATACGCCATCTTGAATTTTGCTCCAGATCACCAAAATGCAATTTTTTTCGGCCATTTTTGACCTTACGCAAAATAGAAATCTTGAAAATGTTTATTTTGTGGCCAAACCCACCAGTAAACCACTCCAGGTCAAAAGTTTGCTTCAAAAAAGTCTCCAAGGACCATCAGCAGAAAGCTAAAAGTGCTTCCAAACCCAGATTACACAAAGTTTGAAGCCCTCTACAGGAGGTGCTAGATTTTCGGGGAAAATTTTGGAGACTCAATTTGATTTTTTCTGATTCCCTACAAAAAGTTCTTGAAATCCACTGTAAATCAGCTTTCTAATGTACTTTGAATAAAAATTCATTGGCTTTCAAAATCTGCTCCCCACCAGAGTTCATGATTTTTAGGGGTCAATTTCCGCTTAGTAGCCTATCTTTGAGACTCTGTATCTTCAAAACTACTTGAGATATCAAGGTGAAATTTTCATGGTCTTATTTTCTTGTGTGATGGATCATTTGGTCAAAATTTCATCAAAATCTAAGAGGGTGATGTATCACACTTTCTTTATTCTGAAGATTTTTAAAAAAAATGGCTCTTAACAAATTACACTACTCAAAAATCTTACACTGTTCTACTTTCAGGACTTTGAATGGCTGTACAAAGAAATGAACAAAATCAACCTTACGACAGAACAAATCGATGAATTTTCACAAAAAGTGAGCTCTCTTACCCTGTAACAACTATCCTTCTGTAAATCCTTGGGCGTACAATTGTTTTTCGTTCAGTATTTGTCTTTGTTCTTTCTAATTGATCAACTTCTTCGTTTTCCACTTCAGGCAGAGCAATGGGGACGGTTCCTAGGACGTATGAATGTATGTGGTTACGATTGGGGACAAGAAATAACACCGTACATCCACATTTTGATCAAACATGTACCAGAATACTTGACCGAATACGGTACACTAAAGTACTTCTCTGGTCAAGGTCAGTAAGCACTTCCAGATTCCACATACAAAATATTAATTTTTTCAAACAAACCTTACTCTATCATAAGACATATTTAACTTTTTCAGTCCTTTGATTTTTAGGTGTCGAGAAGAAAAATGATGACATCAGAAAGATTTTCCAAAGAAAGATAAATAAGAAAGATGCATGCAAGGCAATGCTCAGGGTAGACAAACGCATGACAGAGTTGGAGGAAGATGGTTATAAGAGACCCAAGCGAAAATACCACAAAAATGAGGAATAATTAGTTATTTTATGTAAATATTTACCTCTGAGATACGATCACAAAATGTTCTGATAACGTTGTTTCGTCACACAACCAGCTCTGAAATAACGATTAGAAACTTGGTGAGACATAATCATAATCAAATCAAATCTTCTAGATCTTGTCAAATCTTATTTACAAAAAAAATGTGTGCCCCATGTTTCTGTCTTCTTTGAATCGTGATGTGTCTGTATCAATCCAAAATGAACATTTAAATTTTCGAATGACTTGGATATTTTCGAATATTTTCGAACGTTCCATTATTTATTCTGTACATATGAATATTTACAAATTTTATTTATATCATAAAATTAATTATTTATAGTTTCTTTAAAGAAAGAAATAGTAATTCTTTGTAACAATCGTTGTTTCTTTCTCAAAATGGTTCCATCATCAGATTTAGAGAAAACCTTAGGAGACTTTGATAAAAAACAACGTATTGTTACAGGAAATAATATTTCTCTACGGCTTCCCCTACTGTTTATAAGACAACAGTCCCAACCACGAGGTAAGATTTTTTCAAAGTCTTTCTTTTGAAAAGACCAGGTCCCCCTCGTTAAAGCAACTCCTTTCCCATGAAAAAAATACCGAAACATAAAAACAGGGAAGTCAAGGTGTCGAGTGCTTTTCAATCTCTCCTTGAGACAAGACTCAAAACAGGTGAGGAGCCGTTCTTTGTAAAAGGATACTCTCCTGATATCATTCCTTTGAAATGCTCGAGGGTCTTCCCAGTACCTGAGAGGTGGAATATAAATGTAAAACCGTTTAAATAGCATAGTTGGAATGGTTGAGATAAAGTCTAGAAAGACACAAGGAAGAAAATAAAAATTTAAAATATAACTCTAATACTTACAACAATAATCTTTCGTCCAAAAGGTTTTCTCTTGGTTCCCAGGTGCAATCTTCCGTCCCAAAACCAGCCCATTTGATCAAATACTTCGTGTGTCGACCAATCTATAGAAAATATTAGGATACAAGTCTCTCAATGAACAAAATCTAGGAGGTGAACCACTCTTTCATTCGAAAAATATTTTTCTTCTGAGAAGGACTTTCTATTTTTGACTGCGAAAAGAGAGAAAAGCATTCTCAGAAAAAATTCAGACAAATTTAAAAGCACAAGACAGTGAAATGAAACAAAACAAAAAGAGTAGCTGAGAAAAAAATACTATCTAGTTCTGAGAAAAGATAATTTTCTCAATTCTAAGAAAAGATAATTTTTCTCAGAAAAATATGAAGGAATTTACACAATGAAATAATAAAGTCTCGTCTAGAACTACTTGTTAAAAAAACATATGCAAAATAGAAGTTTTTAAAACTTCCTAAAAAAAAAAGTTCATTTATTTGAAGATCATATTCGAGTTTTTAATTATTATAAACAATCCTTTTCTGTGGAAAGAAAACTAAAAAAAAGAATCTCACCTTTTTCTCAGCAAGTATTTCCTCTGCTTGCCACACATTTGCTCCAGTCTTCCTTCGTCTGGAGGCAGCCATTGCTTCATGCTCACTAGCAGTGGAGCTTACATGAAAGCTCTTGTAATCAAGTTTTGGAACATTTCTGCTAGACATTCTTGCCCACGTGTGTTCGAAATTGGAATGAATCAGAGAAAAGGCCACGAGTGAAAAAAAATACGCGCGGCCTACCGTTTCTATTGTTTTCTAAACCAATCAGAATGAAGCAGCGTTTTCCGTTTGACCAATCGCGCGTCAGAATGGAAAAGTGACGTCAGATCACGTGAAAAAGAACGTGATGGAAAAAAACATTGACCCCCGTAAATTAATTCCCATAAGGCAACTGAAAAAATTCTTAGGAAGAGTGGAGGATATATTTTATACAAGGCATACTGAAAAAATTGCGAACTCTTTCCGTTGTCCAGGAGGGTGTAAAGTTGCTATGTCCGGAGGCAAGTCAAATTAAATTTGTGGAAATAAATTTATGAAGGAGCTTACCCACAAGAGCTTGGAAGATGTTCTTTAGCTTCTTTTTAAAGGAGATTTTGTTGTTTCCATCCCAATTAATGCGGGATAATACTTCATTCGTGGTGATCCTTTAATAAAAGTAAAAATAAAATGTCAGAAATGCTTAACACTCAAACCCTTCCCCTTCTAAGGCTCCAAAATCACGGTAAGTTAGGTTAAGTTCATTCAATAAAAACAATCAAGAAATGTGAAGAACAGGAAATCCTTGTTCCGGTATTTCCAAGATAGGTCGATTTTTAACGTTTTCGAGCACTTTCTGAAAGTAACTTTTTTATTTCATTGAGCATAACGAATCGAATTTAATAAATGACCCATTAAAATTTTAGTTAATCTTTCTTCTTTCCAACGAAACAGAAATGGTTCTTTTAAAATTTTTAGTTTTCGAGAAAATTACTTTCAAAGAGAGAAACTTTTTTGTGGTGCACCCGGTATGTACCAACTTATTATAACTTATTATATTCTTCTTGGTTGTCGAGTTTCTTTTCAAACTGGAGCAATTGGTCAATTGTGGTGCACTTGGCAGGAGCCCCTCTATTGTAAAGGTTTTCAGCATGCTGACGATTATTTTTTCTTATCTCAGACTTAATATCCAAAAGAAGTTTCACCATTTTGCGTTGGAAGGCTAAAAAATTAATGAAGTAGAACGTCATTTTTTACATTCAGTTTCCCGTAAAAACAGGGGAAATAGGGGGAAAAGGAGAAAAATTATTGATTAAAAAACAGACACATGTTAACAATACTTGAGACTCAAGTCCTCCTCCCTAAAAACAATCAAGAAATGTAAATTGTTGCAAAATTCAACGTAGCAAGTCTAATGGTGGGAAAGGAGACTTAAATAAAAGAAAAATAAAGTAGCCAGGTTGTTTATAGACATGTTTTTGATGACAACCATAAGGAATTATAACGTATAAAGTTCACAAACAAAGATTACCTGCTTCAGAAAGAGGGTATTGATCCTTATTTTTGGAGGAAGATGGTCTTTCCTGTGTCCCCTCTTTTTCTGAAGAAGTAAAAAATAGCTTAATGAAGGACGAGTTTAGTATGGAGTTTAAGGACATGAGTTTGTTTTTTTTTCAAAAGATTAGTAAAATACTCTTTTGTACTTAATTGTAGGGAGGGGTCATTTTGCAATTTTCGGAACAAAATCACTCCCATATTACTTTATATTGACCCCTTCCATTTTATGGATTTTTCCTAAAAAGTTTGAAAAAGTGCCAAAAGCTACATTTTTCTAGGGGTTTTTGGGAAAATCTCTCAATATCAGTTTATAATGACCACCCATTTTATTGATTTTTCTCCAAGTACCCACCTCCTAAATTAAGCACAAAAGAGTAAGTTGTTCTCTCTTAGTTGTCATAATATAGAATATATTTTAGCTTGTTAAGTATCTGACTAAAAGACAAAGGGTTTGGACAACACAGAATATCAAACACACCTCGAGTTGATTGGTGACGCAAGTCAAAGCCGAGTGATTTGCAAGCTCTTGATACATTTTGCGTCAATCTTGGAGATCTTCTAGTTGAACTCACGAAGTCAATAGAATTTGACATTGGGGAATAAGTACGTTTTTGGACTTTCTGGCAGGAAGATTTCGATTTTTTGTATCCAGCTGAAAATAATCAATACAATTTTTATACTACTAGCGATAAGTATGCGAATTGTTACTGTAATAGACTGAAATAATCAAACAGGATTGGATATGTAGAAAAACTCTCGAATCTTCAAGTTAATTAACCTTGGAATACACCTCGTGAAGCAATTCATTATTCAACCAGTTCTATTGTCGAAGCAGTATTGTTTTAAAAAATAGCGTAAGTTTTGAGAATTTGTAAGGGCCAAATGTAAAACCAGGAGTGCACACATTGATTCAATTTAGTAATTATACATCTTTTATCTTGCATGGGGATAATGATGAAAACAGGGGTTCACTGAAGAGATTGTTAGAAGGTTTTGTTTTTCTTGTTTTTTTGCAATTCATATATATGGACGGCAAAGAACAGAGTAAAGAAAAGTCATATGACTCACATAGATGGTCATCTACAAGAGATTTGTTGGTTTCATCCGATTCACAACCATACGCTGAATGTTTTGGAGTACCCCCTCCCCTGTACGCAAATGGCTATACCCCCTGGTAAGTACGTACTTTTTTACTCAAAAGGACATGCCCAATTTTTCGATTTTCTACCAACTTAAATGGCAATTTCTGCATTTTAAAAAGATTTTTTCGAAGAAGAGTATTTTACCTTACAGAGCCCTAATCTCGGTATAAATCAAACATTTTGGATTTTTTTTGGGTTCAGGTGATGTATCTATCTAATAACACTTATTCCTTAATTACTCATGATGTAATTACTTAAATTCATTTTTTCAAAAGCAAATTGTTATTAAACATGTCAAAGAAGCGAAAACATAACGTATCTTCAAATTCTAAAATTGATTTTTCACTATGACCAGAGCCCTTAAACAAAGACAAATTCTGAAGAATTATTAACTGCCTACTTTACTTTGTTGTGTTTTGAAACGAATTCGAATGTCTCAAATCAAATAAGGTCGTTAATTACATTCGAAAACAAAACAAAAGAATAGAGAGAAAAAAAGAAAAAAACATAAGAGGCGGCCTCGGGCACGTCTGGGCAAAAATTATAATCTATCAATCAAAACAAACTTAAGTATCGAACAACTCAAAGTCTTTATAAAACGGCGCGAATCTGATTTAACACATTTGTGGAGCAAGAAGCAAAAGTCATCTTTTAAAAGAACAAGAACATTGCGTGCGAAAACGAAAGTATAACAGACAAACATACAAAACGACATACAGACTACGGCTATTAATATATAGATAACTGTTTTTGAGGGCCGTACGGGAAATTATTGCCCTCCAAAACAGTTAATATTGTATTAATATTGCATATCTCCCCACTAAATTATACTTTTAAAATTATGCATTATAATTTGGACAGCAACAAAACTTTCAGAGTCCCAACATCATCAATACGCAATAGAGAAATTCCCGAAATTGCATAGCACCTAGACTAGAGTCTACTTTTCGCTGAACTTTGCTTTTTGATAATATTTTATGACGAGTCCAGTGAAGTAGACTAGGAGCGTTTGGCGAGGTCGCCATTTTGAAAAAAAATGCTCAAAATCCAAATAACAATAAAACTACTTGGAGCTGAAAGATATAATCAAAAGTGAGAAAAAAAGGATTAACAGATTTGCAATCCCTTATTGTCAAATAAAAACATTACTTTATACTGTTTTTACCTCCCAAAAACAACTTAAATCTGGCGGACTAAAGCCAACATAGAAAACGCCCAAAATTTCTAAATGTTGAGGTTGCCATAAAGTGCAAACAAAGATTTACGATTTTTAGGTAGGGGCCATCCATATAGTACGTACGCAGTGAAGGGGGGAGAGGGGGGTTTGGCAAAAGCGTACATCTATTGTTTAAATGACATCATTTCTATTGTTATCTGCGTACAAGGGGGGAGGGGTATCAAATTTTTGGAAAATCTTTGTGTACGTACTATATGGACGGTCCCGTACTAAAGAGCAAAAGTGCTTAGCAAGAAAAGTTGACGACAATGTGTCATCGTTTCCGATTGCTTGGATTAGATAACCGGTTTGAAACAAAGAGAAAAATCTTATTAATTGGTCTTGGGAATAACGTACCTTAAGGGAACTAATTTTACGGAACTTATTTTGGCGATGCGAGGTTACTAAACTGGCGCATTTTGGGGAAATAAGCCTGGATATCCAGGCTGTAAACTATTTCACAGTCTAGTTTTTGATATTTTATGTTCTGGTTTACAGCCTGGTCTCCCTAGAGCGATTTGCATTCTCCATATGAGAATGCAGTCCGCTTGCTTGCGCTCACTTTGCTAAAGCCGTAAGGACCAATCTACACGGCGCGGAGCAATTCTGAAGCAAAGATAGGATAGTCCTCCACTTGCAAGTGAAGATAGAGCTTTTTTTACATGAAAACATGAAAAAGAAGAAAACAGAGGCAAGTTCATTTTCCAAGAAAACCTGGTCTGATGGTTGGTAATGATAATGCATGCAAACTTGTTCATGGACTCTGGTGTAATCTTTGGATATTTTAAAGGGTTTTAGATCTTGTAAGGCTGCTTTTTATTAATTTCTGTTTTGCTGCCCTGGGTTGGCTAGGAAAATTTTTGAAACATGGGTTTGTACTTTCATTCTCTAGGGAGACCAAGCTCTATAATTTTAGAACTTATGTAATGTTGTATGTTGAGATAAATAGTAAAATAAATAGTAAGATAAACATAGTAAATAAAAAAATAACTTCTTATTAACTTTGTATGTATGTAACGAAAGTCCAACGTTTTAGGGTTGATTAAGGGCATTAAAAACTACTTAAAACAGCTCGACATGAAAAATTAACTTTAAGGTTTGCGCATAATTTGATCTTAAACAAAAGAATGATAACATATCGGTGATACTAAATTGTGCACATCTTTTACCGCCAGAACTAAAGAAAATCTAAGTAGCTTTAGATTAATTTTGCTACCTTCTCTATTTCCCTATAAATAGAAGAAAAAACATTACTTCGAATATTCACAATAAAATGCCAATAAGCCTTACGGTAGGGTTGGTGTAATTTAAGATGCAAGATCTAACGATTTACGATGCACGATCCATGCATAAAATATGTTAATTCATGCGTAATTATGCTGATCATGATAAAATATATAGGCAATTTACAAACTTTCATTCGCTGAAACTAAATTATTTTTAAAAACATCATTTATGTAAGATTATACAAATTATATTTTCTCTTTTCTATTTAAATTCAGTCATAGATTAAAAAGAAGTGAAAGCCACGTGCATTCACCTTCTGTACT
>NW_027104144.1:33966-90598 GCF_902728285.1 Clytia hemisphaerica | reverse complement strand
AATAGAAAATCTGTAAAACACTAAAGCACTTTTTAGCCTGCTAAAAGTTTAATAAGTCAAATAGCAAATGTTTCAAGGCTTTCCAAGAAGTATTTGTCCCTTTAAGCCATTTTTCCATGTGAAAATTTTCAATCTTACGTCTTGATTCGCGAAAGTTTATTCTCGCGAAAAATATTTTTCCGTTAAATTCGCGAAAGTAAATTTCATGATTTTCGCGATTTTTCGTCCTCCCGAAAGTTTCTGCTCGCAAAAGTTTGTACGCCTAAAGTATTAAATGTATGTAACACAAGCAAGATTAGGACTTTCTCAAAACATCCAGAAGATCAATGAAATTCAATAAATTGGGGAACAAACGGATTGCTCCACTCCGTCATTGTCCCCATGTTTTTGTATTTCGCCCGTAACGGGTCAGCTTCTCACGGAGAAATCTTTTGATACCCATCTCCATGTCCTGCTTTGTTATTTTAAAAAGGTCGCCGTGACCCGCAAAAGTCCACCCAATTCGCTCCTCTTGCACCGATTGAAAACAGTCAATCAAATCTGCACATAAAGAACCATTGTTTTTGGAGACAATGGAACTACATAGGGATGAGAAGCACTTTAAAAGCATCCCATCCACATCGTGAGGGTACTTGAAATTCAAGCCTTCTTTTGTAATGGAAGCCAATTCTTGAGCTTTAAAGTCCTGGAAAATCAGGACGTTCTTCAATCTTCTCGGGAACCTAGGATTTAAGGCCATGAAATCCTTGATCATGGGTTTTTCGTAACCTGCAAATATAAAAATTGGATTCTGAATAGTTGAATCCACGTTTGAATTCATCCAAACCAGCAGCTCATCCGCAGCCTCTCTCCCATAGTCGTTGGACTCTCTCGTCTTCGGCGCCAGCGTATACGCCTCATCCAAGAAGACGAATCCTCCGATTGCTCTTTTTGCCACTGCTCGAGTTTGTATAGCTGTTGCACCAATATATCGGCCTACTAGGTCAGACCTCTTGCATTCGATGAACGTGTTATTTTTAAGGATGCCGATGTCCTTAAAAATCTCTGGAAAGCAAAAAACAAGAGGCAAAGTTTATGTCTTGTAGTCAGTCACCTTGAGAAAGAGGATCTGGAAAGGAGAAAAATTGAATAGTTAATTATACTTAGCGATCTTTTTGGTCTCTAAGCTTTTTTCACATGCACGCAAAACTTTACTTAAGACCTTAGAGAACGGGGAATTTCCCTAAGCTCGCCTAGTGTTTTAAGGCCTTATGTAGAGTTTGCTTACGTTCAAAAAGTTTTGAACGGAAGGAAAAGTCACGTAAGACACCCTCTTAATCAACAAAAACTCTACACAATGTCGGGGAAATTCCCAAAAGACAGCCTTACGAACAATTTTCTGTATTTTTCAGAAAGAGATGGTACTAAACGTCGTATGAATTGAGCAATAATTACTAAATATTCTTGGATATGCCAAATAATCTTTAATAATGGTTTTCTGAATTATCTAGTAAAAGAGTGACAATTGTTCTGACGTGCAATTATTCTTGCAGCCATCGTTTTCCAAGAGCCAGGATTTCCGCAAAGAATCATATGGAATTTCGAGAAATCGGTTGCGACACCTTTTTCACGATCAATTAACGCACAAAGTGTCATTTGTTCAAGTTTGGATTTTAAAGCTTCTTGACCATATATTTCATCCAACTTTTTCCTGATTTTCATCCTCAAGGAGTCAAAACCAATATTGCGTTCATTACATTTCCTTTTCAAAATTTCATTTACTTCGACAACCTTTACATTGAGATTATCCCCTCTCGACACAATACCAGATACAACCACAATCGTATTTTCACTCGCACTTGCTCACCGATGTCGCTAGTTCAATAATATTATCCGATATTTCTTCCGGCTTTTTGGATTTAAGATCGTTTGTTCCGCAATGTAGAATTAGCATGTCAGGCTTTTGTTCTAGAGTCGGCTTTAGGTAGTGTTGCATGCAATTTGTTTTGGCACCCGGAAACGTCTTGACAACCACTTTTTTGTCTTCGTTTGACAGTTTGTACCCTTTTACATGCTTTATCATTGAATCACCGATTATTGCGACTACTTGTTTGTTGTTATTGCTATTTCTACTTTGTGTTTTATTTCCACGAGATTTACGTTTTGTTACGTTTTCATTTTGTGAAGGTGTAATAAAAATGTCATTTTCTTGCTCGTTTGCGTTTTCTTCTATTAGAAGCCCGTTATAAGTAAGTAAGTCTGCGACCGCAGTCGGAGGCGACCCGAAGGCTCCTCTTTCGATAGCTATCTACCCGAAGGTAGGGGAGGGCGCCACTCTTTCTCCCTGGATTTCTCCACTTACCCTTGATCCTTCTCTTAGTTGCTGAGCATCAAGCAGAGAGGCATCAAGTACCATTTTGGGAATCTTTGGTATGACCCGGCTTGGGGTTGAACCCACAACCTTGCGAACCGTAGCCGGATGCTCTACCACTGTACTACGGTCGCTACTGTACGCTACTGTACTACGGTCCACTGTACTAAGGTAGCCCGTTATATCGATTGTTAAAAGTAATTGAGCTTTTTTCAGTTTGATCTTTCTTGATAGCTTTCATAGGATTTTTTGGTTGTAGAAAAATATCACTAGGAGCGTCTCTTTTTTTGTTTTGATGCGAAAGTTCAGGATTTTCGTTAACAAGAGTGTAAATGAGATCGTCTTTATTTTCGATTTGTTTTCTGAGGAAACCAATCTCATTTTTCAAGTGATTCAAATATTCGTTTTCCCTTTTTTGGATACTGTCTAAAAAGTTTTTCAATTTAAGTTGCTCAAGTCATTGGGTAACTGTCTTGTGATGAAGGATTTACTTCCTCCATAATTTCCTTTTTTCAGTTGTTTGTCTGTGCATTGAAAAATTGTCGTCAATATAAGCTCAGTATTCCTGATCTCTTTGCTCAAAGCTGCTGCTGTCCTTTTCCATTCGAAATTTTATACAAAAATTGAACTTTATCTCAAGTACAACAAATAATCCAAATCCAAAAAATTCAGCTTAAATCAGAGTTAAAAACAAAAATCAAAGCCAAATACCAAAATTCAATCAAAAAACCATCGTCAGATTTTGACCCCTACACTCCTTGATGGAGTACTAAGAATTAAAAGAATAATGATAATAATAGAAATTTTGGTTATCGAAAAGGTGTCCTAAAATTTTTAAACTCGTTTTAAGTTGCGCGCCAAACAATATCTATTTTCGATTAATAATACGAGGGATTTTGATTTCATGATTCATTAAATCCTTGCTTGTGGATAAACTCTTGCTTAGCCTAATCATATTGTTGTAGGTGTTGTCTCTTACTATTGCGGAGTCTCCGGGTTTCCGCCGTGATGTTATTACCGGCGGCGGGCGGCGGGTTTTGAATTTAGACTTTCTTTGAGAATAGAATCCTATTGCGGTAGTATGCGGGTTTCCGCCGGTGATCGTCTATTACCGGCGGCGGCGGCGGGTTTTGAATTTAGAACTTTCTTTGATAATAGAATCCTTGCGGTCGTATGGGGTTTCCGCCGGTGATCGTCTATTCCGGCGGCGGCGGCGGGTTTTGAATTTAGAACTTTCTTTGAGAATAGAATCCTATTGCGGCAGGTTATCTATGACTAGAAATCTATAGCGGAAATAGCACAATACCGGCGGCGGCGGCGGTAAATAAGTCAAAATCTGTGGTATACTCGTCATTTTTATAAAGGGAATGTTGTTATAAATGATGTATGTAATCAAGTCTCAGTAGATAATATCACAGACAAAGAATCATGGGACTTTTTATGTAATACATTTAATATGAGTTTTATGAGACTTGCCCCGGACTGAACGCGCGGTCCGCGCAACGTACTTAACGATAAAGAAATGTGCCTTACTGGCCATGTGAAATTCCGTACTGGCGATGTACTGCCCGCGCGGCGAACTCAAACGGCCGTGTGGCGTTCCTGGGAAACCGCGCGGTCCATTTGGATGGCCGCGCGGCAAGCCTCTACTGACGCGCTTGGTGGTACACAAGTCACATGTCCGGGGAAATATATATTTTTTCGCCAGACATTTTCGCCGGACTGTCCGGGGATGCGGCAGGGTCGTATTTTTCTATTTCAGTGTTTTTGCCATCCTTTAGCGAGCTAGCATGGTGGGCAGAGAACAATCACGATCTGATAGCAGGTTAATAGGTCTTGAATTAATAAGGATTTTTCCCTTGAATTCTTTTTGCTGGTTTTTACAGTTTTTTTACAAAAAAGCATTATAAGAAATATCAGAGACTCTGAATGGTTTATTTCTCTTCTTAGGTTTTGAGGAGAAACATGGCATCATTCATTCTAAAGACTAAAGAAAAGAACTGTTTAACACAAGTAAGTGACAGAGTGAAGGCAAAATATGCTTCAGTATCATTTGCACTGAATTTTCGAAAAGCCAAATATAAAATACCAAGCCACTATTCCTTGTTTTTTTACTCTTGGGTACCTAATAGAGTAGGGGGGGGGGGGTTGGAAAAATCTCAAAACTTTAAGCGGGGGGGGGGTTTGGAATTAAAATGTCCTGGGCGGAAAAATTTGAAAAGGAGGCTAATACAAAAGAATTATAGGGCAAAAGAAGGAACTTTCAAAAATATTTTCCCAAAAATTAATAAGAAGGAGGGAGTTTGAATAAGAATGTCCTGTGTGGAAAATTTTCAAAAAATTGATTAGCGAGGGGGTACACTTATTAGGTACCTGAGTTTTCTAAAACTGTGTGGTGAAATAGCTATCTTTAATCTGATATTTGTATATAAATCTTTTGCTACTGTGTTTACACGTTTTTTCTAAGAAAATACTTTATAAGAATATTCATGATGAAATTGGCCGAAAAGTTAAAAATGTTTCCTTCTGCAAATCCTACCAGGAAGCTTCCTCTATAGCCTACAAGTTAAACTCAATACAACGTCTGATATCCATCTTGGAGTTTTTTAAAGTAAATGCTGAAATTTTTAAAAGAAAGGCAGCAGCAACAGTTTTTTAACTAAGTTGAATTTTGATTTCAGGTTTGTACCGAGAACATCGTAAGTGACGTTCAGCAGCTTGTCAACCAAATATTATCAAAAGTCAAAGATGATTTAACTGCTTCCCTGAATAATTGTGACACAGATCATTCATTGCTAGTGAACACAATCTTTGAAAGATTTGAAGACCCCTTTGAAACACTGTCAACAGCTGCACTGCAAGAATCATATATCAAATCAAATTTTCCCTATGTGGCTCCATTCGAGGTTGAGTTGGGAAAAAAAACTTTCCAGAAAAAGATCAAAAGGACAAAGAATTCTTCATCAAAAGTCCGAAACATTCTACTACGTACCCATTTTGGAAAGTCTTAAAGTTCTATTAAGCAACAAATTGATATCAATTTTGGTATTAAAAACTTCAAATTTTTGTACTGAAGGGTCTTATTATGACATATGTGACGGATCATTATTTCGAAATGACAAGTTTTTTGAAGAACATCCTGATGCTCTTGCATTAATCTTATATCACGACGAAATTGAGGTGTGTAATCCATTAGGATCTCATGCTACTAAACACAAACTAGATATGTACTATTACACACTAGGAAACATATCTCCTATCTATCGCTCAAAACATGTAGCAGTTAGGTTGGTTGCGATTGCCAACTCAAAACTTGTAAAAAAATATGGTATTGACAAAATCATGCAGCCCGTAATAGATGATGCTTTACAATTGAATGATGGTTTTGATCTTGATGTAGAGGGTCATCCTAAAGTTTACGGCCGAGTTTTCACATGTCTCGGTGACACTCTTGGTCAACACCTTGTGGGTGGTTTCAAAGAAGGAGTTGGTGTATCCTTCCAAAAATGTCGTTTGTGTTATTGCACTTTTGATATGTGCCAAGATAAATATTCTGAGAATGACTTTTCAATGCGTACAAATAGGAGCTACATAAATGAATGTAGGCGAATCGAAAATGCTCCTAATTTGGAAACACAAAATCAATTGCAAACAACTTATGGTATAAATAAAAGGAGCCCATTATTGCAGTTACCTTCATTTGATATTATTAAACAGCTACCACAGGACTTGATGCACATATTGTTTGAAGGAACTGTTCAATACGAACTAAACTTAGTCTTGAATGCTCTTCATGCAGCTGGAAAGTTAACTCTAGATCAGTTAAATGCTGCCATCACTAACCATGATTATAGCTTCCATGAGATATCCAGTAAACCCCCTCCACTAAGGAAAGCTGTTTTCAACGGTGATGAATCCTACAAATTAAAGTACAATGCCTCACAGACCAAAACATTTTTGAAACTGTTTCCTTTCATTATGCATTCGTTCGTCCATGAAGATGACATTTATTACCAGTTTATTATTGAGCTTATTGAAATTGTTTCACTAGTCCTTACCCCAGTGATTACGTCTTCTGGTATTGACAAACTTGAAGAAAAAATCAAAAACCATTTAAGGCGTTTCAAACAATTGTTTCCTGAAAGGAATTTACTTCCTAAACACCACTACATGGTTCATTTTCCTAGTACAATCAGAACACTGGGGCCTATGATCAGAGCATCATGTTTTATTTTTGAGGCAGCCCATAAATACTTTAAAGTTCTTGCGAGGAAACAAAATTTCAAGAATATTGAAATGTCACTAGCAAAACGTGTACAATTACTTGATGCTTGTCATTTCGGGGATACTAAAAGGAATCCATCATCTCATCCTTTATTTGACAAGGATAGAAAGTTTGGAGTTATGAAGTTGGATCTAGACAACAGTAATGTACTTAGAACATCATTTGACAATTTTGGCTTATTACCTGGTATTCCATTTCGAAATGTTTACCATGCTTCTTGGGTGATAATGCATGGTACACGATACAGAAAACAGGACATAGTGCTAGTTGATTCGGAAGGAAATCTCCCAGTATTCGGCAAAATCGAGACAATTTGGTTCGTTTCTGATTATGTATACTTTGATGTGATTGTCTTAACAATCATATAAAGTGAATTACACTACAAGAAACACGCGTATTATCCCAGGAGATAACTTAGTAGATTACAACACCTACAAAGAAAAACGATTGAATGATAGTAGCTTCATTCCAGCTAAATACTGTTTGAAATATATTCTTAATGAACACGCAAAAGGGACAAACCCCTTAAATAATTTATAGACACTGAAATATGTTATAGAACTTTTTGAATTGATTTTCGGGGGCATAGTTTTGCTTTTTTGTGTACTTTTAGGATGTGCACCATTTTTATTTTACTAGTTTTTAACTATCCAAACCTATTTTTCTAAAAGCCAAATGTCACTTTTAAAAGAATAGTTAATTCTGTTGATACGTTTCATTCACATTGGACAAATGAATATTTTTGGAACAATCTCAAAATCTCCTTTAAACTCAAATTCTATCAAATTATCTAGAAATCATTGATTTATTCTACTGTCCTTATTTTGTTGTATTTGTTTGTATATTACTTACATTACGTACATTGTATACATTTTTTCGAGTTTTCATCATTAGTTTTTTTCTGATTTTTTGCACAATAATTTGTATTAGCAATGCCCAAAACATGACTCAATCCGATTTTTGAGAATTTTTTTTCCTGCCGATAATGCCGGAAATTCCCTCAAAATTAGAGTTATTGATTCGTTTCTTATATAGAAAGTGCCTATAGAAAAAATAAATATGATCATATTCAGCACGGTCCCTTGTTTCCTCTGTAAGAACCAATCACCGATAGCCAATACACCTTAAAATTAGAGTTATTGATTCGTTTCTTATAAAGAAAGTGCCTATAGAAAAGATAAATGATCATATTCAGCACGGTCCCTTGTTTCCTCTGTAAGAACCAATCACCAATAGCCAATATACCTTAAAATTAGAGTTATTGATTCGTTTCTTATAAAGAAATTGCCTATAGAAAAAATAAATATGATCATATTCAGCACGGTCCCTTGTTTCCTCTGTAAGAACCAATCACCGATAGCCAATATACCTTAAAATTAGAGTTATTGATCGTTTTCTTATAAGAAAGTGCCTATAGAAAAAATAAATATGATCATATTCAGCACGGTCCCTTGTTTCCTCTGTAAGAACCAATCACCGATAGCCAATATACCTTAAAATTAGAGTTATTGATTCGTTTCTTATAAAGAAAGTGCCTATAGAAAAAATAAATATGATCATATTCAGCACGGTCCCTTGTTTCCTCTGTAAGAACCAATCACCGATAGCCAATATACCTTAAAATTAGAGTTATTGATTCGTTTCTTATAAAGAAAGTGCCTATAAAAAAAATAAATATGATCATATTCAGCAAGGTCCCTTGTTTCCTCTGTAAGAACCCATCACCGATAGCCAATATACCTTAAAATTAGAGTAATTGATTCGTTTCTTATAAAGAAAGTGCCTATAGACAAAATAAATATGATCATATTCAGCACGGTCCCTTGTTTCCTCTGTAAGAACCAATCACCGATAGCCAATATACCTTAAAATTAGAGTTATTGATTCGTTTCTTACAAAGAAAGTGCCTATAGAAAAAATAAATATGATCATATTCAGCACGGTCCCTTGTTTCCTCTGTAAGAACCAATCACCGATAGCCAATATACCTTAAAATTAGAGTTATTGATTTTTTTTCTTATAAAGAAAGTGCCTATAGAAAAAATAAATATGATCATATTCAGCACGGTCCCTTGTTTCCTCTGTAAGAACCAATCACCGATAGCCAATATACCTTAAAATTAGAGTTATTGATTTTTTTTCTTATAAAGAAAGTGCCTATAGAAAAAATAAATATGATCATATTCCACTTAGAACGTGAGTTATTGACCCTTTCTTCATTAAAAACTTTAGGTGCGCTAAACCTGGGAAAACAGATGTCAAAAAACTTGATTGGCTAAAACCCCGCGGTCTAAAATATTCCAAAAAGTAATTTTTTTTAAAATGAGGAATCGAATAAGTCAGTTAAGTATTGAAGGATTTATTTCCTTGATTCAAGTAACTAAATTATTGCATTTTGAAATTATTTCTTGAATTAAGAGGAAATTTACTTAAAATAAGTAATCTTCAATATTACTTAAAAAATAGGTTTTTGCAGTGTAGTGGTATTGATCCTCGTGAACATCTAAATAAAAGTCGTCTTCACCTAAACATCAGTGGGACGAATGGACTAGAAAAGAACCTTCAGAATATGATAAATTGCTGATAGGAACTGCATGACCCAGGACCAAACCTCGATGGTAAGAAAATCTTTTCCAATCCTTTGGAACATTTGAAAAAAGAAAGTGGTATCTTATTCTCCTATTTGAATATTAACTCTTTAAGAAATAAAAGAAAAGACGTTAAAAATATAATTTTACCAAACGTAGACATACTATGCATCGCAGAGACAAAGCTTGACTCCTTTTTACCGGAATCTAAACTTCTTGTCGAAGGATTTAAAAACCCAATAAGACTCGATTTCTCAAAAAACAGTGGAGGTCTTTTGCTTTATGTCAAAGACCACCTCCCACTTCGTCAACTCAGTCATAAATTACTCTCGCCAGGAATCGAATGCTTAACACTGGAATTAAATCTAAGAAAGTCCAAATGGCTTATCCTTTCAATCTATCGAAATCCAAGACTACAAAAACTTAAGCCTTTTCTTGAGGAGTTAACCAAAGTTTTCGATCATTACGGTGCTTCGTATGAAAATCTTTTAATTTTTGGTGATTTTAATGAGGAGATATCTGATAAAAATATGTCAAATTTTCTAGACTCATTTTCATTGAAAAATTTGATTAAAAATCCAACATGCTTTAAGGTATGTGTACACCTTTTTTCCGATTTTTTGTCAAAAAAAATTTTTTCAGTCAAAGTGGAAGAAAAGTTACTGGATTTCATTTTGGTAAAATCGCGATCTTAAAATCTTTTTTTGATCCAGAGTTATGACTATTTAAATTTTAAAACAAAGTTCGTCTTATGATGGATTATTTACTCAAATAATTGTCTCTTTCGGAAACAACAAAGAGAAAAGAGAGAATTCAGCTGTTTTATTCTCACATCTATTGAATAGTAACATTTTTGACACATTTCTCTGATTACTTAATTAAACAGTAATTATCTCGTCAAAAATTTCAAATTGATGTAGAGAGAAAAAATGAATTTTACCATACCATACTACTTTTAACGAGGTTAAAGTCACCCATAGCATTTAGCTATGAACTTAATTTTTTTTTTTATATTTTCGGCAAAGAATTGAACTAAAAAAAAATGTCTTAGGATTTTTTTTCTAATCGAGTTAAAGCTTCACATTTCAGGTTAAGTGGAAAAAAATCGAGAAATGAATGATTTTTTTCCAAATTTTAACAATTTTTAAGTTTTCTCGAGTTAAAGTCAATCCAAAAAAAAATCCTAAGACATTTTTTTGGTTCAATCTATTGGGAACATAGTATCGAAATTATTTTTTCAAATTTCAAAAGCTATGGGTGACTTTAACTTCTTTGAAGAAGGTAAGGTTAAAATTCTTAAGATTTTAATTATATCCTGCCCAGTTTTTTAAATTCAGCTGAAACTTTTACCATTAGAAAGAGAATATTATTGGCTTTCAGAAAATATATACTTTTGATGTATAAAAATTTGTTGTTCTAAAGATATGATCAATTAAAGAGAATGTGTCAAGGAAGGTGAACAAATACCTTAAGTCAGAAAAGGGTAGATGCATTGATCTGATTCTAACAAATCGACCTCTTTGCTTCAAAAATACCGGGTCCTATGAAACAGGAATCAGTGACTACCACCATCTGATTTACAGCATGTTCAAAGCTAGTTTTAAAAAAGCTCCTCCAAAGATTATAGAATATAGATCTTTTAGAAAATTTGATGAAGCATGTTTCCGGTCAGATCTTTCTCAAAACCTCGATTGCGATTTCCCAGATTTTGAATCCTTTAGCAACACCTTTGAAAATATTCTTGATGCTCATGCACCAATGAAAAAGCTAACCATCAGGGGGAACCAAAAGCCCCATATAACTAAAGCTGTGCGAAAAGCAATCATGGTTCGCTCATTCTACAAAAATAAAGCTAAAAGACCGGAAACCCCTTCTACAAAAATTTATATCGTAAACAAAAAAATTATATTGTAAATTTGAATAGGAAAGCAAAAAGAAAGTATTTTCGTGATTTAGGGACATCAGAAAACTTTTGGAAATCCGCAAAACCATATTTTTCCAAGAAGGTCCAACATCACGAAAAAATCTTCATGCTTGAAGATTCAAATAAACCTAATGAATTGATAGATGATGAGACTACGATTGCTCAAACTTTTAACGATTATTTTGTAAATATAGCTTCTTACGTTGGCCTAAAAACTTCAGAATCTAGTCTTTCTGAAAATCCCGAAGTCGATCCGTTCGAAAACCACCCTAGCATACTTCGCATTTTTGAATCCATATCTGGAGATAAATCTTTTTCATTCAGCGAAGTAACACCCGAAGATATCCATCGTGTTATGCTCAAATTAAATCAAGATAAATCGGTGAGCGGTCCTTTTTCAGCAAAGCTAGTAAAAATGGTTTCTGACATATTATCAGAACCATTGTCGTAACTCATAAATCTTGCCTTCACTTCTTCCACATTTCCTCAAAGTCTTAAGAAGGCAAGAGTTACGCCTGTCTTCAAAAAAGAAGACAAATTTCTGAAGAAAAACTATAGGCCAATTAGTATATTACCAGTTTTTTCTAAAATTTATGAGAGAATTATGCATGACCAACTTTCATTTTACTTTGATAGCATTTTTGATTCAAGACTCTGCGGGTTCAGAGCTAAACACAGCACCACTCAGCACGCTTTAATCAAAATGATTGGTCAATGGCATCAAAGCTTGGATATGTCCGGTAAGGTTGGGGCAGTTTTGATGGACTTATCCAAGGCTTTTGATTGTATAGACCAGAAACTTCTTGTAGCCAAGCTCAAGGCCTATGGACTCGATTCAAAAAGTCTTGACCTTCTGAAATGCTATCTCAGTAATCGCTATCAAAGAACAAAAATAGGTTCTCAATATAGCGAATGGTTCGAAAACCTTTTACAAAACGTTGTAAACACACACGTTTAAGCGTATTAATATATAGATTATAATTTATTTATTATATAATTTATTATAATTCTAGGCTAAAATCATGCAATTTAGAGCAAACCTAGCAAACCCTTTGACAGCTGAAAATAATTTCAAAATTTAAACTTGCAGTCTAACAAGTGTGATAGTTTTTAAAAAAATGAAAAATTAACTAATGCTGAGTAAAAATCTATAAAAGGTTTTAATCAATTTTTTTCTGGTACCTTGACCAGCCCGAAAGCTTTCAAACTTTATTTTAAATTTGTTTAAATGTTTGAATGATTATATCACATATGTTTGTTGGTATTTCAGGCAAAAACAATTAAGAAGCGAAGTTGATTCAAGATGGGGCAGATCGATTCCCGCATATTTTTCCCAACCTGATGCAAAAAAGGACTTAAATGACTTCATGGTATATTTGAAAAATGACTGTCCGCATCCAATTATTAGAAAGACCCAAACAGATGTGCTTAAACGGGCACTTTTGGGCATTGTCCACGAACGTAGAAGATATGGCAAGGTATGATTTTTGATTGTTTGTCCTTGAAACAACTGAATATATTACAGTATCAATAAAACATTGTGCCAATTTTAAGGCATTAGTTTTAGAGCTTATTTGTACTCTCCATAAATTTTTCAGACCAGGTCGGGTAAGAATCTTGATAAAATTTAAGGGGGAGTAGTAAGAGTTGTTTTTTATAGTAAAGGGGTGATTTTGAGTTTGAGGAGGGGGTGGTGGCTAAAATTCATGAACTCAAATGCTGATTTAACACTTTTTGTTTTATTTTTTTTATTATTTGCTCTAAAAAGTAAGTTGGAGAAGTCTATGATCAAGCGTTTTAAAAAAAAGCATAGTAGTTCCATTAGTAAAGCATAAATTAGCAGTTTTGAGTTTAAATATTCAAACAACTCCTTCTATTATTTCAGAAACCAGATGAAGAAGAATCAGATTCAAGAAGACAGCTTAATTTTGATAAGGTATTAATAGAACTAAACTTTTTATATTGTTGTAGTTTTTATTTGTGTTTTCAAAAAAATACCAGCAGTCCTTTTATCTATGTTTCAAAAGGCAATTTTCAAAATGTGTTTTATTTTTCAGAATAAAAAAACAATAAAATATGTAAATCTAACATCAGCACCATTGGTCACCATGGATGATGGGGGGTCAAAAGAATAATATAAGAAATCTTTTCAGTCATAGAAATATTCTAATGAAGAGAGCAGTCAACTTTAGCCAAATTACCCTTGAAAGTTGAGACAGGAAATTTTCATAAAGATTTCTGGGAGACAAAATGACTTTGAATTTGAACACTGAGCAACACTGAAAAGGTGTATTTGCTTGCAAAATAGTTTAAAAAATTATAAGATTCAGAAGTCATTTCACAGTCACATTTGCTTGTCAACATTTAGAATCAGCCAGGAACATCGCAAGCTGCACATTCACAAGATCAAAATCCTTCCAAAACAACTGGAAAGAAGGGAAAAGTAAAACATCCTTTTTTATTTGCTACTCATTTGCTGATTTTTAAGACCTACTATATTGACATGATTTCTTTTCTCAGAATCTTGTCAAATCACCTTGGGAACTGAATACCTATTACTTATTCTATTTATATGAATTAAAATATTCAGTTTTTTAGAATGAAAACTATATGTGCATTATTACTCTTCACTATAATTTAATTCCTTTTTTAATAGGGATGTCCAAGACCATCATCAAAGGCAATTGACTTGAGTGTTTCTTCCCCTAAAATGACTAAGGTAATACTTAAATCAGATTAAGTTTCCCGAGCGAGAAAAATCGCGAAATTTTCTGGTTTTAATTTTGCGAGTCACAGATTTGAAAATTTTTTCGTAGATTTAATTTTGAGACTAAGCCTTAAAGCAGCTGAAAAGAGTTTTAATGTTGCGAAAAATGGCAAAAATTTGCAAAATTGTGAAATTTATTCTCGAAAAAAGATAATCCGATTAAATTGATAAATTATTTTGCCAGTCTTTTTGGCATTAAAATGCCTTTAGAATAAATATTTATACTTGAATGATATTAAAATTAAACTACATACTCTTCCCTAAGCCTAAGTTAAATGGATTTTTTATTCAAATTTTTAGAATTATCACAAGCTAAAGCCACTGACACCAAAGAGAGCCCTTGGTCCGAAGAAATCACTTACCCCCAAGAAAACTACAAAACCAAAGAAAATTCAGGTTAATAATTTTGCCACAGCCAGTATTATGCACATAGTAGGCACCCTCCCTTTAAAAAGGGAGGTTGACTTTTGGATCAAAATTTTTGAAAAAGGTTGGTAGAAAGAAAATAGGGGGTTAAATTTTAAGGGGGCTTGAGAAAATTCCATCTAATTTTGCTTCTCAAACACGTTTTTATCAACAAATTTGAGTAATCAGTTCTCAAAAGAAAGAAATCTTCATCAACAAAGATCTTCTCCTTGTCATTCTAAATGTTTGTTTAATTGGTACAGTCTTAGGCCAGCACAAAATCAGGGTAAACCGATAAAGAGGTGCATACACAGAGGCATAATAATAGGGGGTTAAGTCAATATTTTACCAAAATAAGGGGGTTGATAAAAGATTGGGGTTGGGAGATTTCCCTTTTCAAGAGGGGTTTAGAGCAAAAATAGGGGGTGATGATTTTGAGAGGGGGCTCAGATCCCTGTGCCCCCTATGTTATGTTATGGAGAATGATGAGTCACAAAGTACTCTTAAAGGCTTCATGGTAAAGGAAGGAAGGAAAATGATTCAGCAACGAGATAGTTTGAAATGTAAACATGCAATGGAGAAGACTTTCCTGGATAGACGAGCCTTCATAGTGAACTAGTTAGACGTGAAGTTGGTCTCGGCTCTCGAGTATCCTCTACTTGCAAACAAGGATGAGGTAAGAAATTAAAATTTGATTTTGAATATCTGTCAGTCTGTAGAAGCGTCCGCTTGTCTATATTTCTTTTTTGAAGGAAATCAACCTGAACCAATACAAGTCAAACTTTGCACTATAAATGGGATGTTGGGGGCAATGGAATGTCTTCAGCTCTAGTGGAAAAATTGAAAAAAGCGTAGTTTTGGACCAAAAATGCACCTTTAACAACTCTTTTCCCCTAATCTCATGGTTTTATTATGAATTATTTGTCTCAGCCCTAATTTTACATCAAATTCATGGACCTAGACCTCTTCAAGGTTTTCTAATGAACTAAAATATCCCATTTCATTTCAAATCAAGATAAAAAATTAATGGAGCAAGGTCACATAGGTTTCTCTTTTGTTCCTGAGAGACTAGGAGGTTGTCTTTGAGAAACAAAAGAGTTGTTGGGATCTCTAAGAAATGGGAGCTAAAGTTTGTACTTTTTTCAGACGTATCAGGCTTTCCGGGCCTCTAGGGGCCAGTGGGGCCGGAATTCTTTGGTGCAATCACCTCAAATGGATAATCTAAGGACTGAACTATCAGAAATAATCATTTTGATCAGATAAAAACTCCCCTGAGACTGGTCAGGTGTCTCTGAATTACCCGAAAAATCAAAATTGTAGCGTTTTTGTGACGTCATAGCTCATGCTACCTTTTGAAAATTTAGATTTTTTTTGAAAATTGGACAGTTGACCGCCCATATGTTCAGGATAACCAAAAAAGAATTCCTCATTTTGATGTGAGAAAGCATAATTTCATAATAAAAATCAATTTAAGTGCAATGCCAAAAAATCCAAAAAAACTTCAAATTGCCATAAATCAGCCAAAACTGGCTCTTAAGTATCGGGCAGGTCTAAAACGCCTAATACCTACTACCTAATACTTACCGTAAATACCTCAAAATTGCTCGAAAATACCTTTGAAATAATCAGCATGCCAAATATGACCAAATCTGAAAATATAGTGTTAAAAAAGTTTTTGTCTTATAGCGTTTTGAAGACATGACTTTTTTTCTCTTCACTTCATTTTCTCGCGCTTCTTCTATAAAGTTTACAGACTACACACATTTTGTCGAAACACACTTTTTCGTAGGAGATAAATAGTTCACTTGCTCATTCATATTAGCTTTATTTATAAGAATAAGTTGAGATGATAAAGCCCTACAAACCAATCTCAAGAAGTAGTATACCACTTTACTCGATATGATGCAGATAAATACAAAAGGATACAACTAAATGACCTATATTTAATCTCAAAGAACGTTTAAATAACGTTTTAGCAATTTGGATCTTTATAAAGTAGAAAGGGGTGTGGAAGAATAACTGTTTTAGATATTTGCACATGTGTTCTGAGAATTAAATCAAAGTCATAATAGAGAGGAGCAGTGAAAGGAAGAACAACTAAGATAATGACCTTTTGCTTTGTACTCATATTAGTAGGGGGAAATTTGTTCGTTTTTTTGAGGTCGCTCGATCTTTTTAGTCAAAGCACTTGTTATACATTTTTGGAAAGCTAAGGGGTAGGGGAATCAAAATAACTGGGGTGCCAATTTTGTTTCGGACACTTTGGTGTGATTTTCGTACAAATACAACGGTCTCGGGCAAATATCATAGTGTGAAAAATTAATGAAAATTTCAGCTTGAGAAAACGGAGACCTGTTGTATATTTTTGGAAAGCTCTCAAAAAATTAAGATTAGTGATATATTGCGAGTATAGGTGATATCAGTACCTAACTCGAGATATTGAGCTTCCGAAAGCGCAAAAACTGGACAAAACAGCTGTTTCTGGCTGAAAAACACTGAAAAACACTGTTTTTAAGGATTAATATCTCGAGTTAGGTAAAGAAATCACCTATACTCGCAAGATATCACTAATCTTAATTTTTTGAGAGCTTTCCAAAAATATACAACAGTTCTCCGTTTTCTCAAGCTGAAATTTTCATTAATTTTTCACCCTATGATTTTTGCCCGAGACCGTCGTATTTGTCCGAAAATCACACCAAAGTGTCGGAAACAAAATTGGCACCCAAGTTATTTTGATTCCCCTACCCCTTAGCTTTCCAAAAATGTATAACAAGTGCTTTGACTAAAAAAATCGAGCGATTTTACAAATTTCCCCCTACTATATGAGGCGAAGGAAACTTTTACTTATTATTTAAATATTCTTTTAGATAACACATTCAAATTCCACAAAACCAATTTTTTTAGAATAGAGATTTCGAACAGGCGAAGGAGAGCCAGGGCCTTGAAGTTCTGGTCTGTAAAGTATCCAAACGGATTAGGTCGTCAGTATTAAGTATTAGGTAGTAAATATTAAGTAGTAGGTATTAGGCGTTTTAGACCTGCCCCTTAAGTATCTATGTTATTCATTTTGTATTGGTTGTATTCAATATTTTTTCGTTTTTAGATTCTTTTCGAGTTTTGCCGACTTGTTGATGGAAGGTCCATAACCAGCCGCTTACAGAACACGCTAAAGGATACGCCACTTAACAACATTGTAACGAAGGCTGACAAGACGCAGTTGGATGGTGTTTGCGCAGTTGTGGCAAGCTGTCGGATCGATGATTCAAAATTGTGTAAGTACTTTTTGCTTGTTTGCAACGGAAATATTAAATAGTGAACTCACTGCAAATATTAAGAAAAGACCAACTACACTTATTTTAAGGACACAGATTATTATTTATTTGAAATTTGAGATGAAATTGTTTTTTATCATAGATGCCACGAATTGCTTCAAGATCCTTCTCACCCCGTATTTGTTGAGGGAAAATCCTATCGAATATTTTTCTGCTGGTGACGGTGCTCCAAGAAAAATTTGTACATCTGCCAACTACGACCCTGCTAATTTTGCTTCGCTTCTTGGGGAGGACTCGGCCTTCGATGTTATGGTTGAGCAAGAGATTGTGGCGAGCTCCTCAAACTTTTTTGAATCGTTTTGTTTAATGTTGGCTACGTATTACGTGTTTAACATTGCCTATCCAAAACCATTGGTCAACACTCTTACATTTTTCCAGAAGTACTTTTTCAAGATCAATGACTCAGCGAAAACATTACCCAGGGTAAACGGGCTAATTGTGCGCCTGAAAAAGTTTTCCAGTGTATAGATTGTGTAGCTTATGGCATTTTGGACATGTTATCTTACTATACTAAATTTCATACTTTGAAAATTCCTGCCCTCGTAAATAATAAAACTGAATTCACGGTTGTGGGGGGGGGGTATCTATATCTATATCAAGGGTGTTCAATAAAGAAACTAATTTATATGTTCATCTAATTTACTTTCCAGTACTAAAATATTCAGGGTAGCTGTAATATATATTTACTTTTGAATATAAAAAAGAAATTATTACTATATGTTCCATTATGTAAATGATTATTTACATTTAATTTATCAAAATTTATCTATTATTTCTAGTTCATAATTCTTAATTTCAAATAGAAAGTATTTGATAAAAAAAAATATTTTCAAATTGATTCCAACCATCTTCTCTCGTTACGTACATTACCTGAAGTATGAGAGAAGGAAATTTTCATAGGGGCTGCGATAACGGATCGCTAATTGAGACACCGTAAAGATCTCAGGAAAAAGCTTTAAAACTGAGTGTTTGTTCAAAAGTTAATCAAAAAATGCCAAAATGAATAAATTCTTCTTCTGACTTACCAAGGGAAATATTTTATCTTTACTTGTAAAAATATTGCTTTCACCTAATTGTGATACTAAAATCGGTTCGTTTATTATTGCCTAAACTGTTAAAAATTGATAGGAATGATACAATTTATAACAGGTTTTTTATTTGTTCAGTGGTCAAGAGCTAATTTCCGAAAGGGACATTTTTCTCAACTTCAGTTGAGTTAGAATCTGATAATGTCTGTGTGTCTGTGTGTATGTCCCAAAACTTTGGGGCAGCCTGGAGACTGAAACTCGACTATGCTAAGGGCGCGGGATTTGGGTTTTTGGAAATTGCGTGATTTTCCGATTTTTTCGAAGGCAGCTTCTCTTCTGACTATGACAAAAAGTATCAACGAGTATTGCTTATAATTTAAATTGGAGAAAGAAAATTGATCTTTTATCTATCATTTAGAGAAAAAATGGAGTTTATAATCGAATGTGAATAGCCGTAATATCCGCTCAAAGAGAGGTCCCAAATCAGTGGTTTTCCTTAAAATGCACGGGTTTGAACGACTCTGGAAATTTAATTTTTTTTTTAGGGTGAGGCCCATAATGGAGCCGTTCTGTCAAGGGGTAGGGGCTAATTCTAACGTCTACTAAAGCACAGAAAAATTTAGAGAATTACCAGAAAATTTTATATGCCTTGTCTTTATACGTCTTTATCTTTTATTTCCGACGTCGAATAATTAGCCCCGACACACGGTTAGAAGCGGAATTTATCTGGCTTTCAGGAAAGCCTAAAGTTGCCCTCACGCAATTGTTCTAGGTCTTGCTGTTTTGTTATTAGTGCTACTTCCTACTTTCCCTTTAAAATTCAACAAAACTGCTAGAAATTTGAAAATCCAGACCAGATGAATGAGGCGCGCTGATTGGCTGATGAGTCTTACCCCCCGCGAAGATCTGTATTCAAAATGGAATCGGAAGCGGGAATTGGTAAATTCACAGATTTTTAATGGCTGGTGGTGTTGAAAGACAGGTATGCATGATAGTTTATCTTCTTCATACTGTCTTTGAATAAAAGTTGTATGTTGCAGAAACAGATTCTTCATTGACTCAAAATTTGGAGCATAAAGAAACAAAAAATCTGATGTTTGTGCAGCTTTTGACAGGCTAAACACAATGAGTGAAAATAAAAACAAAAAGTGGCTTTGCTTGCAAACTTCATAATCAAGTGAAACACCTACTTCTATATCAGTTGTTTTTATTTCTGTTCATTCTGATTATTAGGTAGTATCATTTTACAGGATAATCTTACATTTGTATTTCAGATCTGATTAATGGAAAAAATATTTTGTCTGTGCGTTAAAAATAGATATGAGCAATCATGTATATACAAAAATTTGTCTGTTTTCTCCTTGAATCTTGAATCCTGTTTCTTGAATATACTGCAATTACGGTATAGAAAAAATGTAAATATAATGCTTATACTGGAATTGCAGTAAAAAAATTTTATCGCCATTGAGAGTGATTTCCCGTCATCGTTCATCGATTTAAATCGATAGATATCACATCGACTATCAGTTAACGATTAAAATCTATAATCGATAGCTAATCGAGGTTAAAATTGTAAAAATCGATTAGTGATCGATTAGTTAACAAAAAAATCATAAATCTTTGAGGGGAACTAATTTTTGCCTGGGACCTAAGCCCAGCCCAGGCTGACGCTATGCCAAAGTTTGAATGCACGATGCACGATGGAATGCAAGCTAATCTATTTCCACTACCTATCACATATGACACCCTATGGTGTAAACTGGAATTGAAACCCAACCTGGTAAAACTGTTATGAATGCTGTCATTTTTATTTTTTTCAGGCTCTGTTCCTGATATATTATGGGAATATCTGATTTTGAACCAGTCTGAACAATTTTTTAATCATTTTTTGCTGGGTAAGACTTTTTTCTTGTAGAAATTTTGAGATTTTTGGAAGTTTTTATGGGAGTGTGGGACTTGATCAACATGTGAGAATGTTCAGCATACTTTACTTACTACCTGGTGGTCTACTGGCTATGACACCCATTTCTATGGTGTGAACTGGGATCGAAACCCAGCCTGGTAAAACTGTTATGAATGCTGACGTTTTCATTTTTTTCAGGTTCTGTTGCTGATATTATCAGAATATCTGTTTTTGAACAGTTTTTATTGTTTTTCGTTGGGTAAGGCTTTGTTTTTTTTTTATTTTGAGATTTTTGGAAGTTTTTTTTATGGGAGTGTGGGATTTGATCAACATGTGAGAATGTTCAGCATAACTTTACTTACTACCTGGTGGTCTACTGGCTATGACACCCATTTCTATGGTGTGAACTGGGATCGAAACCCAGCCTGGTAAAACTGTTATGAATGCTGACATTTTCATTTTTTTCAGGTTCTGTTGCTGATATTATCAGAATAACTGTTTTTGAACAGTTTTTTATTGTTTTTCGTTGGGTAAGGCTTTGTTTTTTTTTTAATTTTGAGATTTTTGGAAGTTTTTTCTTATGGGAGTGTGGGATTTGATCAACATGTGAGAATGTTTCAGCATAACTTCACTTACTACCTGGTGGTCTACTGGCTATGACACCCATTTTTATGGTGTGAACTGGGATCGAAACCCAGCCTGGTAAAACTGTTATGAATGCTGACATTTTCATTTTTTTCAGGTTCTGTTGCTGATAATATTATCAGAATATCTGTTTTTGAACAGTTTTTATTGGTTTTCCTTGGGTAAGGCTTGCTGCTGTTTTTTTTGGAAATTTTGAGAGTTAAGGGAATTTTTATTAAGATAGATTCTGACTAGGCGATCTTCCATTGGATAAATCCTTGTTTTAGCCAAATTTTGGGAAATTGACTGAGAAGAAATGCTTTTTTTTTATTTTCGTTTATCCTTTAGAGGGCAAATAATTTAAGTACTTTCTGTGAAAATGTCTCTAGCGCTTTCCTATCTGGAATTATATTGATTCCGATTTAGAGAGATCTCAACCGGGATAGGGACCTCTCGAAAACAAAAGTGCCCAATAACCTGGCAATAACTGGTGAACAGTTTGATGTATCAAAAAACTTTTTTATCTACTTTTACATTGCTATAAGGAGACTTCATATACCAAATTTCATCTCCTTAGGAGCACTACTTATAACTTAGGATATAAAGGACATTAGTCAAATTAATCCCGATTTTACAAAAGTTCTAATAAAAGATGAATTAAACCAACTTTTGGTTATGAATGCTTTTTTATTTTTACAGACATGTCTATCTTGGACCCTGGTACTTGTGGCTTTGTAAAAATTGCAACATTTTTATCTTTAAAAGATTCGGATTTTACCGTTAGTCATGCTGTTTTTGAAAGGTTATATTTTATTGATATTAGCATAAATTTGGTAGCTTTTTATGTTGAAGGTTGTGAATTCAAATGCTAATTAATATAGGATGGTAAATGCTAACATATTGATCACCAATTTTTAATATGAAACTTGAAGCCTCTTTTACAAAAGCAATAGAACTTGCTTCCATATTGTTTACATTATTATGCAAATGATTTTCTATTCTCTTTCAGTGTTTCTGGGCTCTTTTCAACAACTATAGGCTTCACTATTGAATATGGCACTTTCTCTCGAAATTTTCCAAAAATTAAAGATCAAATTCAACTTCTTGGTAAAAGATCAGCAACAGAAAGAGCTGAAGTTTTATCACTCTTCAGTAAGGAAAACTGGCTAAGTATGAGAAATGTTCAAAAGATGAAACATTCTGTGTTTGAGTGTATGGGATGCATCAAAAATGATAATTTTAGACCAGCATTGGCATTGTTGATTAACAAGAAAAACAATTTAGCTGTTAAAAAGGCTACAAGACTAGAAATGTTTAAGGAGGTTAAACAAAATGAAGCGAAAGTTAAAACACGAAAGATTAACAAAGTTACAAAAACAATGAAAGAACAGATTGTGAGGGAAGTAAAGAAAGACATTGAAAAGCAGGATGCTGAAACAGCTGTTGTTAGGTTAGTTCTCTAAAGTATGCTATAAACTCTTAAAAATTCAAAATTAAAAATTTCAGGGGCTTAGGATAGATTTTTAGATTGATCTGGATTAATTCAAATGTTGGAACTAAATGTAAAATTACAGAGATTAATAATTAGAAAGTTGTCTGTTGTAGGTTGAGTTGAGTTTCTTTTTAATGGAGATTAAAATAGGATTGAGATTTGAGCTAGATAAACTTGATCCCAACAGCAAGATATACCTTATCGGTAGAAAATTCGTCGGTGAAAAGTGACGAAAAAATCGCTTGGTTAAGAATTTGTCATTTAGTCTTTATTTATTACGATTTGAAAATAATATATTGTTTAAATTTTATAGAAGTCTCGGGGGTTATGTCTCCAGATCTCATCGAAACGCCCTGAGGAAAATAAAATCTCTTGAGCCGATCGAAAAGGCAATCGAAAGAACTCAAAAGCAAAAAGAAATGATTGCAAGTGGAGAAAAGCGACCTCATAACTCTGTTGGGAACCTCAGTAACCACTCATGGGATCGTGATGGGTGTATCGAAAAGGTTTGCAAACTAATAGACATTTAATTGAGTCCCTCTTATTGCCATTTTTCGAAAATTTGAGCTAAATTTACATAGTTATTTGGACCTACCCCGGTGAAACCCTACCCCTACAGGTCTACTTTTTCTTATTTGAAAAATTTTAACTTTTTTTATAAGCAGAATGCTGCTTGGCCAAAATATGCCCAATTATATGTGTAGGCAGCAATGAAGTTATAAGCCCGAAGGACTAGAAGTCAATCTCCTTGGTAGGATTTGAAGCCAACAAATCCTACCAAAGTTGCGCGGCCTTGAGCGGCTCGCCTGGGTTTTACACAAATGACAGATTGAAACTAAAATTTACCGCTAAAAAAATATCAATTGTAAACAAAGGAATTGCTAGATTCAATCTGTCGTCAAAAATACGGCTTCACTTTTTCTTGCCTGAGAAAGGTTAGAGATTGAACTCTAGCCCTTCGGGCTTTAAACTCAATGGTAGGCAGGTCCATAAAAGTATCACTTGTTCCTCTTGCGTCCAGGGTCGTAAAAAGACTCTAAAATCATGAACATATATAATTTTTTTCCTATTCAAAACTGTATTTCTAGGTTAATTCGCTTCCGGAAGATGAGCCGCCTAACTATACTGAAGCGTTAATTCGCTAATTCGCTCCGGAAGATGAGCCGCCTAACTATACTAAGTTGAGCAGCGAATACAATCTAAAAAATCACGTGACAGGTTTGACATGTTTCTTTGACAAATATAAAATGTTTTCAATCTATAGAAAAGGGAACAAGAATCAGCAAGAATAATCCAATACAAAAAGGGGATTTCAGTAATAGTTTCCAAAAACTTTAAATGCAGGTTTGTGCTTGAAATAGACGATTTTTAAGAACCAGTTTTAGCTGAGGGTCAGTTTTTCTAAATTTTTCGAAATTTTCAGCTTTGATGTTTATAAAAAACACCCCTGTCTCAGTGCCCCGGTAGAACTTTTTCCCTCAGTGGGGATGAAAATTTCTATCAAAATGCCAATGGGGATAGAAAATCTATTGTTTCCTGCTCGAAAATTCCAGCGGGGATGGTTTTGAAGTGCAATTTTTTAACACTGATCAGTTTCAAATCAGAACTTCAATTTTTATAGAAATTTAAACAACTTTGCTTAGTAACCTGATATTAAGCATTTATTAAGAAAACATCCAAAAATAGCTGCATTTTTAGCATTAATTGGTATCAAGTTTTCGGTATTTTACGATTTTAGGTAAAGCCCCTGAAAATGGAGGTCAAGTTATAAAGGCACTTCTTTTACAACACAAGGTGGATTTAAATCGTTTCAATTCCTCTACTCCGAATCAAGAAATAATCCGACGTGCTAAAAGAAGGTAGTTTGGTTAATCCTTCATAAGACAAGTAATACTAATGTGCCAGTACTTTTTTGATTTTCATTACGTTTTTCTAAAATTTTAGTCATGTGATTAAAAAATATTATCTTATTTTCCAGATCATTAGATACTAAAGTCAGTCTACCGATGGAAATGACAGATAAAAAATTGATGGAGGAGTTGAAAAAAGACGTAGAAAATGTATGTCGCATACCTTTTTAATACCTTTTTCCAAAGAAAATTATAATCCTTTACAAAATATTTACTTTCGAAAAAACTAAATTAGGTTTATAATCATTCTAGTCTCAAACTATATTGGATAAAATATATTTCCGTACAACTTAAACATTTACAGGGAAAGTATTCATTTGGAGAACTCATCATTCCTCAAGAATATGAAAAACTTGTTATGAAAGGGAAGGAAATTAAGATCGAAACATTCAAAACTTCAGGTACAAAACTTTTTATTGACTAAAAAAGGCCCTTTCATTAATTTTTTCGAGTAATTCCCTCGTTTGGAAACGATTACCAAGGTGATTGCATCTCTTCCAGAGTATTCAACTCTTGCTTTTATATCTGGGAACAGTTAGAAATGTTCATTCGAATCAAAACATAAATGACCATTGAAATTGAAACCTAATTTGCTCTGTTTTGCTCAAAAGTAGATAAATAAAATGAAATTAATTAAATCAAAACAAAATTTTTAGGTCTAAAATTTACCATCCAAGAAATCAGAGAAAAGATGACAAAAAGAACAGCCCAGTATATGCGGGTGCAAAAAGATTCTTTTTATGAAAACGCCACATATGAAGATTTAGAAAAGGAATTTGTTAGAATAAATGAAGAATTTGAGCGACCAAATACAAGAAGAAGAGTTGGCCCGTCAATTGAAAATTTTTCAAAGGCAAAGATTTTTGGCATGTTGGCACGATGGTTCGACTATTTCAAACGCTGCCCATCTTCTTGTCATGTTTTGTCTGGTGTACGATCAAGCGATATTTTACACTGACATCGAGTACTCGACAAAATTTGGTAATTCATAGTGCTATTTATACAAAGGATGCTCTAATAATAAATAAAAAAATGTCTAAATACAAAGCATTCTACATGGTATCAAAAATGAATTCAGATACCAATTCAAAATTCACGGCTTATATTGGGTTATTCCAGAAAAATTTACCCCCATGTTGTGAAGATCATTTTTTGAAAGGCCACACCCCCTGGATTTTTGCCAAAATATTCATGACCCCCTTGTATTTTTTAGCCAATGTTTTAGCTACCCCCTTGTATTTTTGCAAACGAAGTAGTAGGAATCCTTGTCCTTTTTTAAATTTGTGAAATCAGTCAAAATACAACCCTCGTCAAATCTATTTCACGCATTTTATGTCGTTACCTTGATTAAAATTTTGTTTCAAGGTAAAGAAATTTCAGTTCAAGGCCGAGTAGAAAGACCTGAGATATATATTCTCGCACGGACACGATCTCTACTACGCAACACCAGCTACGCTATAGCAATCTTCGCCTGAGAGATATTATCGAATTGTCAACCAAACCTGTTATACATGATGGAAAAGAGTTTCGCGATATTTTACGGTTCTTCAAAGGTACTATGAATCATTTATTAAAAATATTACTTCAAAATCCCAAGTGTTCTTTGATAAGAATTACGAAATTGATCTGCAGAATGTCTGAAAAATAGAGAATGACAAAACATATCGTTAAGTAGAGTACTTTAAATCTAATATTCCACTTTCATATCTGTTTTGATTTTCTCCTTTTCTTTCGGATTTATCAGTTCCTATACCTCGTTGATTGTATCTATATTCTACCAAATCATAATTATAACAACTATAAAAATGATAATCATTTTTTTCATTAAGGAGATGCACCCGCGTGTCAGCTGGAAAGTGGGAACCAAAAAGGGGGAGATTATTTTTGTTGGGGGTGTGACATGGATGCTCGAAGAATTAAAGATTCGCAATATGTAGCTTACTGCCCGAAAAAAACCCTATCTTCTACAATCGAAAGATTAAAATCGACAACGTAAGTACTTTTTTACTTAATCTTAATCTTATAATTTCTAATGGTGTTGGAACCAGCCTAATGAATCGAGCACTGCTTCCTGCTGAAGAATTTTCTGCCAATAAGCCTAGGTAAGTTTTATCCTCGTATATAATGTATGTCGCATACCTTTCTAATATCTTTTTCCAAAGACATTTATAACCCTTTGCCAATAAACCTATGCAAATTATCCTCTTTTCAAAATCTCTTGCGCAATATAGGCACGGAAGCAAATCAGTGAAAAACCATTCTGGTATCCTGGATGGCATATCAAAAGTTGATATTATTGACGACCTTCGTTTGCGCAAAGTCAAGTTCAGTATGGATGAGCCACAAAAAAACCTTTTAGAAAGGCTGAGGAAGGAAATAGCTGGAACCCATCGCATGCCCGCTCCCTTATTTGAGGACCCAGAAATGACACTAGGTACTTTTTCAGCTATCACATAGTTCCGATACAGGGCACCCTGACCCCTGTGTAAATGCCTGGGTGGAACTTTTTTATTCAGTTTTGGCAAATATTTTCTGTGGGTGGAGAGTCATAATGAATCTGTAATGCTTTGGAGCTCAGGTTTTTTTAGTAGCCTAATCCCTAAATCTAACAAAAAATCATAAAATAATTTACACAGTATGCCCTAAAAAGGTCATGTGTCAAACAGATTTATCGTTTTTCAAGACCTAATTCGAAACGTTTGAATTTTTCACTAAACTCTGCCTACATATAATTTTTTTTTACTTCTGTTTGACACACAACTTATTTCAGAAAGATACTATGTATTCAAATCAAATTAAACAACCACCATGTATATCGTCTCATTTAAGCTGAAGCCCATCTTGAAAGGTATGAAGTATTGAACGTAGAACCACTTCACACTGTGATGGGTAATCTGAAAAACATCTACGACATGCTTTCTGTCAGTCTTCCGAAGGAAAAGAAGGCAATCTTTGAAAATGGAAAAGACGCGTCATTTTCTTCAAAAGAAGCAAAAAGAGGAGTTGACTACAGACGAAGCGTTGTGGACCTCACCATCTACATGCAGGATAAGATTGATAGTCAATTCTACAACATCCTGCGTAACTTGGTTGAAATTCAGGAAATATTGTACGGTAAAGAAAGAAAATAGAAGTTCTAAGAAGATTCTACGCATGTACAATCTCGCGTTCCTGAACGATTACCATTCGAAACAAATTCTCGATACATCAAAAACGAAAAAAATGACGGATCGGCGTTTGTTTGGTCAATACTTCCACAACATAACTAGCCATGCAGCTCCCCAACTCAGGATAATGCCATTAGCATCGGCTCACACAGAGCACGAAGAAAGAGCTTTTAATTTCTTTAAAGTTGTCAGTAAAAGAACGTCCAATCACCATCCTGATAACGTTCTTGGGAATGGATGGATCCGTCTTCAAGTTCACGAAGAGTTTCAAGCAGCAGCGTCTTATGAAAAAGAGAAAAAAGACAAAACTCAGAAATACGTTGAAAAAAATGCCAATGAGCTGTCAGAGCCGGAAGACACCATCGTTCCCTTTCAGGTGTTTAGTCCTTAATTTTTCAGCTTTTACCCTTAACAAAGATAATATCTGGTCACTTATTTCAGCTGCTTATTAGCATATTATACAGACAAATCACCATTAAAGTACAAAATTTTCACTTTCATTTGCGAAATGTAAACAAACTACCACGTCGTAAGGTGTTTTGAAAATGATATAGCATTTTCAGATTAAAAAAAAAACGATTTTACTTTTTTTGTCAGGTGCTGATCGAGAAACCCTTTCTCTGGCAATCTCACCTAGAACAGATCGCAGATTTTCTTGAGATTGATGGCGTTTGGAAAGAAGTTGATGAAGGAATAAAGTTTTTCGATGTCTCAGGAAAGTTTATAAAAAACTTACATCATTTTCGAAGTTGGACCATGGAAGAAGAACGGGAGTTTGTCAACTCAAAATGGAAATCACTTGATCCAGTTAGAGTTCCAGCATTTGTTCTGAAAGAAGAAGGGAAGGGAATGAGGACAGTCCTGTCAACATTGAATCACCCAAATCCGTTTCAGGCAAAGGTATATGTCATTTTAAACCAATAAAAAAAAGACTCAAATAAATAGAAATTGATGAGATTCAGAAATAATATTTACCTAATCTATTTTTGTGCAGAAGAATGAATTTCCATGAAAGTTATGTCCTTCTTTATCAGCAGGCTAAAGATCTCAACGAAACACCAATCCATTTTGTCACTGAAGAAACAGATGCAATGGATGTTGAAGAAGAAAATCAAATCAAGATTCCAGTAACACCGATCACACCAGTGACACCAATATCCAACCTGAATATAAATGGTAATATTTTTTTATTATTATTTTCAAAAGCACACTAATAATACGAGCAGACTAGAGTAATTACCATTTTCAGTGAGCCTAAAATTTATAAGTGATGTGCAAATCTGTTTTCTTATTGATCTCTAATCTGATCAAAAATTCATATTTTCAGCTGATGATTCTTCAATGGATATTACTCCTGTTTCAACACATACAAAAACTAAAATTTTTCCTGCGCAAAAGAGAAGTGCAGGTAGTATTGCATGCAATTTTTCATTCAAAACTTCATATTATATTGATAATTTGAATGTTTTAAAAAGATTAAGAAATATTGTATATAATGTATTTCGTTTACTTTGGACTGTTCTTTTCTCATTATTTTCTCAATCTAATCAAAAATTAAACATATTTTCAGCTGATGATTCTTCAATGGATATTACTCCTGTTTCCAAACCCGCAGAACCCGCAGAAACTAAAAACCCTGCGCGAAAGAGAAGTGCAGGTGAATAGTGAATTTTTCATTCTATAAAACTTCATATTATATTGAACCTTTATAAACAATTTTCATGATTAGTCTTTTTTCATTAAAATCAAACGCAACAATAACTTTCTTAATGTTTTGTAGCAAAAATTTGAGCTTCTGTCAATCAACCTGATTCAACTAGTGTTAAGTATACTGAGAAAATTTTTTATTAATTCTGTAGAAAACATACCGATGGCAATGTCAACACCACGAAGCTCGAAAAGAAAGTTTGAAGAAAGTATTGATGATAAAGAAAGTATTGATGATGAAGAGAGTATTCATGATGAAGAATGTAATTTCTGATTTTTTTGTTTAATATTCCCACTTTCATGATTAAAATCTAATCCAGCTAAACCTATAATTAGTTAATTCAATTGTATGATTGAAATATCTAAATAGTTTAAGTGAAATTAAAAAACTTCTACTTTTAGCGCCCAGTGGTAATGTCACTATCATAAGAAAAACCCAATAAAAAACATCTTTAATACTGGAGAAAATTTTGGGAAAGTGTCAAGTCATTGATGAGTATTGTAAAGAGAGAATCCGATTCAAAAGTTCAGCCGGCAACCCATCAAAACTCAAGAGGCTTGAGGCAGCAATCGAGGTGAAATTGAAAATAAAATGGATTGACACGAAAAATGCCATAAACCAATTGAATAAGAAAGCCCTCAAGGAGTCGAAAGACCTTTTGTGCACAAGACCGAAAGATGATGGGGAATATAATAATTTACTTGACAATTTGTCTATCCTTAAGAGATTACGAGACCATTTTAATTTTTAATTTCTATGACACTAGTTATTTTTTGTAATAGATATATAATTAATATATTATTAGGCCAGGGTCACAAACTGATTTGCTTTCTATTTTAAAAATCCCACCCTTTTCTAGTCAGAAAGTCAGAAATCTGTTGGGATTTCTTAACCATATTATTCAAAGAATTTTGTAGATTCGAGCTTCGTCAGGGTTTTGATCATTGAGTGTTTAAGATTCCTATCTGCAATTTCTCTAAGATTTTTTGCGTTAAAAAGTGCTTCATATAATTGTTTTTTGTGCCGTCGCGATATCTAAAAATTCATATTGTAGTTGTAACTTTGCACACTCTATGACTCTTGCTTGCCGTTTATGTTCATAGCACATTTTCCACTGATTTTAGATGCCGACCCACCAACTGACTCATATTTTTGTGCTGCAAATGAGGCGAGCACAACTTATATGTGATCCAGGCAGGCCTAATTCAATCTCAAATATTTTTTAAACTTAAATTTCAATTTTATTTCCTTTACTGTAAATTTCAATGTAATATATACATTCATTTCCAAGTCCAGATTCCATGACCATGTGCCACAATTGCTACATATCTTTATTGTAGGAAAAAATATTACATCAACCTTGGGCATAAAAAAAAGTTAAAAGAAAGTATCTCAGCTTCTTTCAATGACAACGTTGTTAGTTAGTTGTTACACCAGAGATTTGACCCATGGAGTTGCTTCATTTCTCTTTTGACTAACAGCGTTGAAGAATTGTTTGAAACTTATGGAATCTGGCCTGTCATATATAATTGTGGATATTTTACACACTTTTGTACGTTCATTTCTGATGTATATTTCAATTCTCAATTATTCTATTATTCTGTACATAGTCATAGCACCTAGGACAAATTTCTTTTCTGGAATAGACTATATTTATATATATCACTTTAAGAAGATAACAGAAGATGAAATTATTTTTGTTTGATTTATAGGGAGAAATAGGATATCCTATTAGCTGTTAACTACTGAGCAAAACTTTTAAATATTTCACATCTAAAATCTAAAATCTGTTCTGGAAGACTTAGAAGTACAATAAGAGAAACAACAAATTATGAAAAATAATTCCCTTAAACTTACCTCGATTAATTGAAAGAACAATAACAGAAAAAGATTCTATTTCCACTTGAATCTTCAGCTGAAAAAAACCATCTACATCTGGTTTGAATGAAGCTGTCGGCCATTTTCTTTCCTTCCACTTCTCCCCGTTCGTTGATTTGTTTACATTTTCAAAATTTTAAGATAATTTTACTGACCGCCTGGAAAATCTCGATGTCTAATCGGCTAATTGCTTTTGTCACGGCAATATCTTTAAGATCAGCGAGACAAAAAGTCATAACTCGTTAACCCGGGGCTCTTACTTTCGTTTTCTCGCTAAAAAATCAAAATCTCGGCTCCTTAGAAAAGTCGAGAATATGGCACACTTGTTCCTTGGCAACTTCGTCCCCATGACGATTTGCTTTTTATATAGGATGTAGCAAATCGCCCTGGCAAACAACATTAGTATTCCCTTTGATCTGTTGTTATTCGCCGACACGGGAAATTATGACAGAGTCAGCATTTTTTTCGTGCGGGCGTCTATATGTAAATCTATGTGAGTTGCAAACTATCTACCTGCTAGAAACAAAACAATTTTCGAAGTCGAATTTTCAGTCAGATTTTTGCCATTTTTTATAGTGAAATGTTATCTTGTTATCTTTGTATAGCCTGGATATCCAGGCTGTAAGCTATTTCACAGTCTAGTTTTAGATATTTTATGTTCTGGTTTACAGCCTGGTCTCCCTAGAGCGATTTGCAGTCCGCTTACTTGCGCTCACGTCGCTAAAGCCGTAAGGACCAATCTACATGGCGCGGAGCAATTTTGAAGCAAAAATAGGATGGTCCTCCACTTGCTTGTGAAGATAGAGCTTTCTGTTACATGAAAACATGAAAAAGAAGAAAACAGAGGCAAGTTCATTTTCCAAGAAAACATAGTCATGATAATTGCTTGTTCATGGACTCTGGTGTAATCTTTGAATGTTTTAAATGGCTTTAGATCTTGTAAGGCTGCTTTCTATTAATTTATGTTTTGCTGTCCAGGGTTGGCTAGGAAAGTTTTGGAAACATGGGTTTGCACTTTTATTCTCTAGGGAGACCAAGCTCTATAATTTTAGAACTTTGTATGTTGAGGTAAATTTAGTTTTTTCTAAAATTTTGAGCTTGGATATCCAGGATAATCTTTGTACTGAAGACTGGGTAGGTCTTTTTCTTTATAATGTTTAATGTGGAAAAGCTTCATAAGTAAGTAGAAGTAATTTTACGAGATATATAAAATATATAAGTAGGCAGATAGGTTAGAAGGAGGCTAGCCTACCACTTTTACCACTGCCACTATACAATTTTATTGTGTAACCCCTGCCCAGCATTTTCATTACAATTTTCAACTGAATTTTTGATTGTTGTGTTGGTGTGGGACTGTACTTCTGTAAGGACACAATCTAACATGTTCGGAAAGCAAGAAAAAGGTTGATGTGGGGGGTGAGATGACAATAAATTTCAATGATAAATCTCAATTAACATTTTACCTGAAATATTTACATTTTAAAAACTACGATATGATGTAATTACAAAATACTAGCTTAAGTTGTCTTTTACTATGAAAATCAAAAAAATTTAAGCCTAATGTACTGGTATTATTAATAGTTGAATGGAAAAACGGAAGGGATAGTTCCTACAAACTTGTGTCCTCGAGGTAACCTAAAAAGGGGATGGCAACTTTTCTGGGGCCTTTCTAGGGGTACAGTACCAGGATTTGCCGAAGAAAAGCTTTGTGGTAATAATTTAGGGAAATAAAATAATAAAGGGTGTTGGAAAATTTTGGTCAATTTGATCACATACAAAATATGCTCACAGTCTGTTTAAAATGTGATTGTTGGCTAAAGTTTATTATGTTAATAAAACTAGCAAAGTTTCATTGTAATGGCTGCATATACTTGGTACTCTTTAATAATTTTGGTAGTGCATAGAGCAAGCTTCCTTCAAAATGGATGTTCTGTAAGAAAGGGGGGATGGATAAAATTCCATCATAGAAAGGGGGATGGGTATAAAGGGGGTGAAATAAACCTGGGGTTCATACCCTCTGCTAACTATATTTGTATAAACAGCCTTCTGATCGAGTCTCCGTTTCACTAATATTATTATATATTTCAAAAAGCTAACAAGATGTGGTGTGGATGATTTTAATATGGTGCAGTGAGAGCTACAGATCGAATAAGTGTTTGACTGGACGCGCACCAGTCTTTATGATTAACTTTATAAAGATACAGTCTGTATTGCAAAAATTCTTTGATAAAAGCATAACTGTGTGCGCTTGCCAATATTATTTTTTTAAGTCAGCTTACTTCAACGCATTGCATGAAAAATGAAACCAGCAATAGCTCTTTGTCAGAAAAGATAACTACACTTTTGCCAACTACTTTTCCATTATAATAAGTGTACTACCATAAAAGGATGATCAGATGGTTTGTAACTCAGGCCCTTTAAGTGGATTTCTTTTCGGAAAAAAAGTTGATTCTGCTAACCATCTTTGAAACATCATTACTCTTTCAAAAAGATTTATTTAAAAAAAATTTTTTCGACTTCATGACGGAAAAAGATAGAATTTTAATATGGTTACAATGATGCCTATCAAATCGGTAAAAAAATTACATAGAATTTCATTATTGTGGAGAAAATCGCTAAAAAATACATAAAATGGCGCCTCCGCGGGATACAGCGTTGAGCTTTTCACCTCAACTTCTGTACACGAGTAGTTCAAGCAGGTGGCTATTCGAAACTACCTCAATAGTGAAAGATATATTTGTAGTCTTTTCTTCATGCACGAAAGAACTACCAAAACTTCAGTATTTTTACTTTTTACTTGACTCTATTGTATTCTGAAAAAAAAACAATTAGCCTTGAATTACTGTAATTGGTTAAATTCTTATTTCTATACTCTTAAAGCCTCCGAATGTTCTAATTTTTTTACCTTTCGAAGCCTCATGTTCTTATATACTTTGTTCTTATAAAAACACGTGTAGCTTAGTTCACCCTCCAGTTTTCAGTTGGTAACGAAAATTTCAAACTCGCGCGACGTTTGACGTCATGAGATACGTCCATAAACATTTTAATGACATTCAAAATATTTTCTTCTTTTTTTTTACAATAGAATGCAAACCATTTGCATACGCCTTTTACTTTCTCATTCAAAACACAAAAAAGTATGAAATTGATTACTCTCAGGAAAAAAGTATATTGTTAAAAGTCTCAACAAATAACGATTGTCTATTTTAACCAATCATCAGGTTAGACCACGTGATCTCCATGACAATTGAATTATTGTAGTCAGAATATACCCGCAAGGGTTTCCCAAGCTACAACGGCCTCTCAACTCTTTTGATATGCAAAAGACAATTACGAGTCAAAAATTAACAAATTTTAAGAAAATCGGAAGAACATGCCCGTTCTGAATTAAGGAAAACTTGACAAAAATCAACCAGCTAATATTTCAGCTTCAATTTCGGGTATTTTTGATAAAATTACGGGGACTAAAAAATCAGAGCATCTGTACTGTAAAAGCATTTACGGCTGAGATTGATTTATTAAACATAAGCACATCCGATCCAGCCACAGCCAAAATTTGACGTTGTAATAAAACGTTTAAACTGTAATGACTTTTTTCTCACTTGTCGCGAGTAAAATCTAAGTGTGTTAAAATTGAAAAATCACCCTTAATAACATAGAAAAGGTCGAGGAAAAGGTAAAATTTTCAGTGATTTCTGTGTTTCTTAAAATACCTTGGATCGGAAGAATAATCCAAGCCTGCTGATTAAAGGAAAAGTGTATAAGAATGACAAAGCTTTCCCATGTTTTACTACTTTAATTGGAAAGAATTTGAGCGATAAGGTTTTTAGCGTTTTAGTGTAGTAACTATTCGTTGTTTTTCGCTGCAGCTTCGCTTGCAACACACTCACTACGTTCGCTGATTAAAAGCCTCTCATTACCGTAGCGTTTTATAAGAATATATCACCGAGTATATCACATTATAAGCATAATTTCTGCGTTTTGTCTCTCATGAAAACCAAACCCTTGCGAGTCTAGCGTTATAGCTATTTTTTGCCTTTTTTGCAAAGAATTCATCTCAGAAAAACACGTTAAGTTTATAGTTTATCCACACCAAATTTTTCAAAGGATTTTAAAGGACCAAAGGGCCAAAAATGGTCCGAAAATATTGGCTCTCTGAATCATTCTGATAGGGTCGGTTTTTAGCACTTTTAAAAAATCAGGTAAATATATATAATATATATGCCAAAAACCTTTAAAAAATCTCCGACATCAGGGTCACTTTTCGATCTCCGATCCGCCGGGCGACACACGTTCCCGTCCGTTGTCGGTCAGTGCACCTTCTCCCGGGCTAAAACTATCACATTTTCTACTCGTTTTTCTTCTTTTCGCTAAAATAAATCCACGTGAGACATTTTCTGAAATGGCGATTCATTAAAAAAAATTCCAAAAGTATATCAAGAATATAATGATTAGTTACGCTAAAATTCAAAAAATTTATCCCATTAATTAGTCGCGCTAAAATTTATCCGATTAAACTCAAGTTGACAGCAACCATACACATACAAAGAGAATATAGATTTACTTATAATAAGCGCAAAACAGAATTTATAAACCTCTACTTTTCTAGTCTTATAGTCACATATTCTCCGCACTTTTCACACTATAACATCACCATAACAGGATTTTTTCTAAATATAAAAACAAATTCTTCTGCAAAACATTTTTCTAACGCTCTTCTTCGTTGTGAGAGATTTGATGTTTTTTTTCTCTCTATCTGCTCTTTGTTGTGGTGTTTTTTAAATCAAAATACGATAAATGAAAAGAAAAAAATGTAAACAAAAGACAAAAGGAGGCGCCTCGGCGCCTTTTGAGAGCTGGTTTTTTTTAAAGAGCCACATTTATTTCAGCATGGCACGGAAAATCCACGGGTTCTGTTGAGCATCGCACGGAAAATTCACGGTATTTTCTGTCGAGTATTGCACGGATACTTTACCTGGATACTTTTACATGAAAATATCAATTTTGAATTGTCATGCTTTGCTTTATAAAAGTGGTAAATCTGGGAAAGATTACATCCATCAATTTATGTTTCGGATAAAGATTGATGCAGAAGCAGAGAAAGACTCACATGAAACAAGTTATGCTCAGTCCCCTTCAGTATTCTATCAGTTTTATGACATCGATAAAAGAATCCCTCAAACAAAGTTCAAGCCGTATTTTAACTATATTGCACAAGGAAACCCTCCACTACAGAGGTACTTTCAATATGCCGGCTCTCCTCCTTACTGGAATGGACTTTTGGAAAAAGAAAATCACGAATTTTCAATTTTGTATCGCGCGGAATGTAGGCAAAACATAGTTTCTCCAAGAAAATACTCAAAAATGGAAGGTACAGGCCAATGGATAAACCTGTTTGTTAAATATGGTTGATTGACAAGTAGATTCTTACGCAATAAGCCAGTAATCAAATTTAAAAGGAAGACGCAATTCTTTCGTTCTTTTGAGCATAAACCAGTTAGCTCTCTCTTATATTTTTTCTTAAAAGAATGTTTACAAGAATAAGATTTCGTTTAATAAATAATCTCTTAAAAGTGTTGATCGATGCGTGAGGCCTTTTCATTGAACATACATTTCTGTCAGTGTTTTTTTAGACTGTACCAGAGAGATCTTAGGAAAGAGGGAAAAGAGAATTTTCGTTTCAGAACCACTTAAAGGGCCTGAGAATATTTGACATGCGGCCAAATTTGGCATCCTTCTACTGTCCTGAGAAAAATTTCAACATATTTTTGCCTAATTATTTTCCGAAGTCGAGATGTTTAAGTTACAGGTTTTTGGATTTTAGGATGAAAAAAATATAATTTCAACGTAAGAACCGAGTAATCACCCATTTTCAAAAATTTTGCTATCTCGATTTTTGAAAATTTTTACACAAAAATACTTTCAGGTTTTACTTTGCACATTTTGTGGAAATAATTTTCACGGTTGTCACCAACTTTTTTATATTCCTTTTGATATTCCTAGAGGCTTTCTTGCTTAATTGTAAAGGGGGTAACTTTGCAATCTTTCGCGAAAATCACCCCAAAATCACTTAATATTGACATCCCCTTTTATGGATTTTCTCCCAAAGTACCAGTGGTGCGTGGAATAAGCAGAGTATTCCACCCACCCCTACAATTAAGGACAAAAGAGTAGACACCCAAAAATGCAAAAATTAGTTCCCTCGAAAAATAGTCTTGCAAAAATTAGTTCCTGCAAAAAAAATTGCTATTAAACTTTTCTTGATCAGAGTAATTTGTTCATCCATAATATATAGGCTCTTTTAGTTTATATTGTGTTATAATTTCCTGGAATTTTGAGAAGTGGAGATTTTAGAGAGATTTTTCTGAGTGCAAACGGTGAAAATCTTTAGATATTTCAAAGATCAGAAAAGAGCTTGTTGACATATGTATGACTTGCAAAGTTCTCTCCTACTGTAGAATAATTTGACTCAAAAATATTCTAAAATAACCTGCCTGATCTTTCCCAAAAGGCCCTTTATAGTACTAAAAAGAATATATATACCCAATTACCAACATCATATCCTTCTGTAATATAATGTAGGATGAAAAGTGAGAAAAGATTAAGCCTTGTATATAAAACAATATTTTGAAAATTGTTTCTTTCTGTCACTAGAATTAGCAACACAGTTAAGTGTCATAACACAAAATTTGTAAGCTTCTTTTGTAAATTACACTTACACGTTGATGCGTCTTTTGAATCTTCAATAAACAGACTGTACCTTTATGATAGACGTTTAGGCTAACGCTATGTTCTATTGAATAGGGAAATTCCTTCAGCATACATAAGTTGTCCTCAGTCAAAACAGGATAAATTATTTCATCTTAAGGCAACAGTTGTAATTAGTTGTTCAATGGACTATCCTGATCACCTAACGTCTATCATAAAGGTTGACGAGTCTAGTCTAAACACAGATTTGATCGTCTTGCTCTCGTCGAGTTCGGTCGTGCTCTTTTCAAAACTTCAAAAATGGCGTGTGATTTTCTGACTTGTTTTTAATATTAAAGTTGCTTTGATATTATACTAACACAATCATCATGGAGGAATATAATATTACTCAAAGAAAAAAGCAAAGATCAATTTCACTAACTTCATCAGCTCCATCAAACATTCAAAGTCATGAAAAGGATGCCTCCACTCACATTGAAGGAATATTTTGGTTTTTTGATTCAACAAACACTGATCAAACAGATAATAACAATCAAGAGGAAGGTATGCTCAGTCCACCTATCACCAATGGTAAATCTTCTCCTTTCACAAAGAACCAAATGGACTTCATTAATCTATTATTAAATGATCAAAAAGAAGAACTGACCAATGAAATCAACAAACTTAAGAATGAACTTAAAACCAAAGATAAACAAATCTTTCGACTAGAGAAAGACCTGATTGATATTCAACAATATGTTCGCCGCAACAACATTGAAATCTATGGTATCCCCGACACAGTTGAACAGAAAGATCTGGAAAAGAAAGTTGTATAGATTTGTTCAGCCTTGAATGTTCATGTCAAAAAGCAAGATATTGAGGCTTGTCATCGTTTAGCAGATAAGACCAAAGGGAATACCCCGAAAAAGACTATTTTACGCTTTACCAACAGAAAGTTCTGCGATGACCTTCACCGAAACAAAAAAATGCTTAAAGATGGTAATAACAAAAACATTAGAAGGAAATTCCACAATATGGGACTTGATAATTCAAAAACTTTCATCAACAACAATCTTTGTCCCTATAACAAATTCCTCTGGGGTAAATGCAAACAATTACATACCGCACAGCTCATTGACAGATTCTGGGTCTTCAATGGGCATATTTTTATCAATGACAATCCAAATGAAAGAAAAGGTACTAAAATATCTCATCTGAATGAACTGAAGGAAAGTTTCCCTGGTTTTGACTTTGATGCCAAGTTTACATAAGTATTTTTCTTTATTTAATCTTAATCAGATTTTCTGAATTCCTTTTCTCTATTCCTGTTGTGTTTTAACAATTTTCTACAAGTCTTTTTTACTATGCAGGACGTAAACGACAACTGTCCTTGTTCAATCTGTGGTAAACAAATAATCAATGATGCTATTTTTTGTAACTCATGTAATTTTTGGGTCCACCCTAAGTGCAATCATTTAAGTCAGTTTGAGTTTGATAGGCTGGCTGATTCTGATGATTCAGACCCCTGGACCTGTATTCGCTGTAATTTGAACGCTTTGAATCATGTTGATAACAGTTGTGAATATTTTGATGAACTTTCCTTTAACTCTGAAAACTTTGACAACAAGAACTTGTCTTTTCTTCATCTTAACATCTGTTCCATGAACAAGCATTTCGACAACTTCCACACTTTTATTAGCTAAAAAATAAATCATAGATTTAAAATTATTGGCATCACTGAAACTAGAATTCGTTCAGAGCATATTGATTTCCCTATTGAGGATTATAAATCTTTTCATACACCCACTGAGGCTGAAGCTGGTGGTTCTTCACTCTACATTCATGAAAATCTGAAGCCTTTTCGAAGAAATGATCTTGAAAACCTCCTTTATGTCCCTAAATTTCTTGAATCAACTTTTGCAGAAGTCTTTGTTGGAACATCGGATCTGATTGTAGGTTCAATCTATAAACACCCAACACTCAAAATTAAAGATTTTTTACCCAAATTTGGTACTCTCCTTGATGAAGTAAGCAAAGAAAACAAAACTTTGGTTTTATTAGGGGATTTCAATCTAGATCTTCTTGAGTTTGAATCAAAACCTGAAATTTTCGAATATCTAGATATCCTCAGTAGTTATTCAATCAAACCACACATAACCCTTCCTACAAGAATCACTGATAAATCTAGAACATTGATAGACAATATTTTCATTTCTCCAACACCTTACTGCACTAGTAGTGGCAATTTCATTACTGGAATAGCTGATCACCTTTTACAATTTTGTATTTTTAATAATTCTCAATTTGATAACTTATCTGATAAAACAAAAGGCTATTACTAAGATTGGAAAAATTTTAACCAACAAAATTTCAGTAATACTTTCAATGATTTCAACTGGGAAGAAATTTTAAAAATTGACCGGTTTATTATAGAGATTGCATTTTGGACAGCCCCCGCAAGAAAAAATTTCGCCGTGGTTCCGGCATCAACTCCCGCTTCAACTGTAACTCTGGCTCTGGCTCCGGTTCCAACTACAACTCCCTCAAACGAGAAAGAGACCATCGAAGAGATCAAAAAGCTCCTGGTTAGCTGTATCAATTCATCCTTAGTAAAGCCAATGAAAGAAGCAATGGCATGCAAGATATGCCATGAGGTCCCTTCTGAGGGTCCCGTATTCTTTTCAAAGTTTTGTGAAAACTTAATCCCTTGCAGCTTGTGCAACATATTACTCACCACGTCTTGCCCGTATTGCAGATCAGAAGATTTCGACACCTTCAAAACGAAAGCCTTCAACGATGTACTGCCGATTCTCGCTCAATTCGTTGACCTTGACTAACAACTGTCTATCTACCTAGCAGGACTGATTTCTTTCATTGTAAATCTTCTGTTCACAAACAAAAACCGAAAATACCTCTTCGTAAAAGTGTTTTTATTATTGATGTTTCTTCCTTCGTTTGATTGATGAACTTAATATCCGGGGGGGGCATTTGTTATTAAAACGACCATACGCTCGACCCAGAAATAAGCAGAAGTAAGGTACAAAATTTGATACCCTTAAAAACACAGAATTTCAATGTGGGGTACAAAAATCTGAGATTTTAAATCACTTTATCTTACTAGTTTTAATCCATTTCATTTTTTATCTGGTTGTTCCTTGAAGTTTAGTTTTGATTTAGTTTTAGAAAAGAAATTCTAAATGTTTACCATTTTGAATAATCAATCATAAAGCTCTGGCTATAGTGCGAAACTTTGTTTTAAGATTTGGAAATGTAAGAAAATTTGTTTTACGTTCCTAGTCACTTTTAACAATAAGACTACCTACCTACCTACCTTCATCAATTTTTTACACCCCCTTCTCAAAGCCCCACTGGAAAATTCGGCCAAAATATCGTCCCCGGTGAAAAGATAGCCAATCCTCATTGGAAATTATTGTGCTATTTTTTCCATCCCCGCTGAATTTTCTGGCTCAAAAACAATAGAATTGAAATCCCCAGTCATGAGCAAAATGGGAACATCGATCCCCATTGGCTTTTGGTCCGCTATTCTTACCCCCACTGGCTGAAAAAATCTCACCGGGACCGATGGCATGTGCGGACTAAAATTGGCTTTTGAAATTGCACCCTTACAGTGCAGCAAAAATTGTTGAAAATCATACCCTTACAGTGCATTTTCCACCAAATTTTCAACCCTTACAGTGCAAAAATTGACCAAAATTCTGGGATTTTTGCAAAAAATATCAAAATTTCTCAAGAATTTCTGAAATTTCTACTACCCTTACAGTGCATTTTAGACATCATTGAAAAGGTACCCTTAGTGCCCGCACATGCCCGCCGTCGGTTATTTTGCCTAGCCGCCCCCCCCCCCGGGAGAAGGGGGTGTTTTTTTGTACACACTTTTTTATATACCTTTAAGGGAAGAAATTTTCGCCGGAACAAATTTTTGCGGAATTTAATTTTGCTGTTTCCGGCAAATTCGCGAAACACCAATATTTTCAGGATTTAAAAAATTAGTTAGGTATTTGGCAGACGACACATCGAACGCTACAACAGATGACAGATGGAACCCTCAGTCATATGACACATCAAACCATCAGGCGGATGACAAATCAAGCCATCAGGCAGAAGATGATACATCAAACGCTTCAACAGATCACACATCAAACCATCAGGCAGATGACAAATCAAGCAATCAGGCAGAAGATGATACATCAAACTCTCAGGGAAACGACAAATTAAACGCTACAACAGATGACACGTGGAACCCTCAATCAGATGACACATCAAACCATCAGGCAGATGACAAATCAAGCCATCAGGCAGAAGATGATACATCAAACCCTTATCTAAACGACAAACCAAACGCTACAACAGATGACACATGGAACACTCAGTCAGATGACACATCAAACCATCAGGCAGAAGATGATACATCAAACCCTCATCCAAACGACAAATCAAACGCTACAACAGATGACACATGGAACTCTCAGTCAGATGACATATCAAACTTTGATTGGTTTGAAGACATCAATGAGAATAATGTCGATACCATTTTTGTAAGTTAAAAAACATATTCTGAATGCATTGGTAAAGGTTTTCTTCAAATTCTTACATTTCTCCCGGATTCTGTGATTGATGAAACAAAGCCTTAAAGGAATTGGTTTTAGTTAAATTATTTATGTGAACTAATTTTGCTGGTTAGAGGCACGTTTTGCCGAATTAACCCTATTTTTATCAGGGGGGGGGGGGTGTTTTCCACCAGGCTGGCACTCTTTTGCTAATAGCTCACTGAAATTCTTTTTTAACACTCTGAAAGTTTTTGACTTTTAATATAATCCTAGTAGCAGCATGTATACCAAATTTTACAATTATACACCGACCAGATCAGGTTTTATGACTTTTTTGTGCAGGCATATCATAAAATCCACCTAAAACCCTGTAAAATCCCAAAATCTTAAATTTAGCATAACTTTTGATCTAAGCATCCAATTGACTTCAAATTTTGACAGGTTTTAGGTATCAATGATAAATTTTGAAAAATATTTTTAAAATTTTCAAAACTGCTGACGTCATAAAATGACTGATTGTTTTTTGAAAAAATTTACTCATTTTCTGCATGGATTTTAAGCCTCGATTTTATTATAATATTAAAAACCGGCAAATATGTTAAAGGTATTCTTTTTGGCTTTTAGAAATTCAAAACAGAATTGAAAAATCTCCATTCGTTCAACTTTAATGACTATTTTATTGAATAGTACTTTTTCATTGGTCAGCGATAATTGTGAAGCTTTGTGATGACGTCATCACCTTTATGATAACGTCATCAACCCAACTCCTTTTATGGTAGAGAACATCTATGCCAAATTTCAAGTCCATATCTTTTCTAGATCAAAAGTTATGCAAGGCTGGTGGAAAACACCCCNTTGATAGCGGTAGAATTCTAGCTTGAAATTTCGTTACTATTGAAATGTCGAATTGTTGAAAATATTGAAATAAAATATCGGTTAAAGTTTTGGCAAATCTCGTGTCATTTGCAATAAATTCAATATATAATTCATAATGTTTCATTTTAGCAAAAATCGGACTCGGAGAAGATGGAAAATGAGCTTGGTCTCGTGGCACAGGTTTAGTCTGTCTGTCTGTCTGTCTATCTTTCTCAATTGTAGATCGTATTTTGTTATACTGGAAGGTTCACCTCCTCCCTCTCCAGACGATCTCAATCGAACGGAATCGACGATCGAACCAGTCGAACTAAATCGAACGCAATCGAATATCGATCGAATATTACCGCAATTTTCAGATTCGATTGAGTTCGATTGCATTCGGAGATTTAGATTACAGAATTCTGCCTTACTGTGTCACAGATTTTACAGTTAAGTTCCGTAATATAACTATTAGAGTAGTTGATCCTACTCTGTACCAGAGTGTATCTCACGATTATTGTAGCGTAGTACAATCTGTGTGCATTGTCTGTTTGATAAAAAATTTCTCGTACGGAGACCTCTGCGATGAAGAATAATTCTAAAATAAAATGGCAGCCACAAAGCTACGACAATTGTAAACAAAGGGATGGGGTCCATGATTGAGGGTCACTTTCTAAGCATGTTTTGGCTGCTTTTTTAATGTTTTTGAGCCAAACTAAAAGCTGAAAAGTAACGAAGACATATTCAAAATTGTCTAACAGAAATTATTATCCCATTACCCTATATTTATATCTAGTCCGCCAAAGAAAAACATAAGCATTTTTTACAAAAGTTATGCCAACAAAACAAACTATAACCACTCTACGTAGTTACATAGATCAAATGCAGTAAAAAAAATAATGGATTGGAACATAAAAATATACAGAGATACTCTGAGTACTGCTGAGTATATTCTTTTGCAAAGAACTGAAGTTAAAACCACTTTGAAAACAAGATCAAACAACTTCTTTCTCACGTTCGTGAACTCAAAGATTCAAAATGTAAACAAAAAACATTCGATTTGTGCAAACCAAAAAGATTTATTTTGCAATAGAATGTCTTCATTTAGAGCTCTCTTTTATTACAATTATTAAAGATATAAGAAGCCATTTTTGTCATGAAAACAATTCTGACAAGTCTGACGGCCATTTTCTCTTATCGCTTCCGATTTCTCGCGAAACTCCAACAGCACTCCATCGCAGCGGTTGGTTTGAGAAATCTCAAACCAGAAAAGACGATGACAACAGACCCTCAACGACAATGAATTTTGAAATTAGCCGTAGATATCGGGTTTGTGTACAGACAAAGTTGATCCCGACGGGGCATCAAAGGGCGTCAAACACTCTTCTTTGCTTTACGTTAAATGCAATCGAACGATAATCGAATGTAGTCGGACAACAATCGAACCAATCGAATATTACCCAGAATTTTGACGTTCGATTGCGTTCGACAATCGAATTTCAATCGGTCGATTGCTTTCGATTTGGTTCGGTTGGTTCGATGGTTATGTTCTACAAAACTTGAATGATGCATATACTCTCCTTCTTTGTTTCTATTTCTAAAAAAGTTTCTATTTTAAAATTTAGGAAGAAGATATGTACACACCAGTCAACGATTCGGGTTTTGAACTTTTAAACTCTATGGCTGTCATAGACACTGACAATGGTAATAAATATTGTTAAAAAGTTTTTAACTTAAAACCGAAATTGGATTTTTCGAAAGGGTTCGTTTGGTTCATCTGGACAATGAACAAAAGCTATGTTTCTTTTAGTATCCTTTTGCTCTGCGTGGTTGATTGAAGGTGGATATTATGACATTTAATTTACTGGATGGTTTTCTTTTATTTGGATCGTTTGAAAGTAGGTTTTCATACTCGCTTAGTTATTGTTTTTGAACTTTGGTTCGCAGATGATCAATATCAAGATTGTTGTAATAAAATAGCCAGAAAATTAATTATTATTCAAAAAACATTTCAACAAATATTTTTCAGCATAAGCTTTTCGTTTTATTAAAAAACATCATCAGTGCATATACAAGTAAAACGTTCAAAATAAAATGTTATCAAATTTATAAAAAAAGCTAAAAGTTGAGATAATTGCACTAATACTCATGAGAGTATACAAGGTATTGTTGCAAATATCTCTAGGTAATTCCATGTCTAAAAAGTTGTAAAATTTTCGTTTCAATTTTAATTTTTAATGACGGGTTTTTGCTATTATTGAAGCTTCAAAATTCTTTCTCTCTCGGGTATGCTTTGGAGCTGATGGGAGAATTCTCCAAGTAAATGCGTAAAAGCTTATGCTGAAAAATATTTGTTGAAATGTTTTTTGAATAACAATATCAAGATATTAGGATGATTCTAAAATCTAAAATGCTTTTTTGAGAAAAGTTTGGTTTAGGGGCAATTCTTTTTAATCCATTAGATGAAATATCAGAGTCTGAGAGATACCAACAAGAACCACCACCACCACAGCAAGCACCAGGTATATACCAGTGAACTTCTACACTGTCTTACTTAGTAAGAGATGCAGGGAAGAGTTGGTATTAATTCTTAGAGGTAACGATCAGTAGACCTTTACGGTCAATCGGCTCATTCATGTTTTGCCCCTGCATCCTAGCTTCTCAGATTTGAATCTTTTTTTCTCAGAGTACAAAGAACCTCTAAACTTTCCTCTCTGTTTCTTTGATCTTAATTTCTAGCTGTAAGATCTGAATTTCTCCTTCTCGAATCCTCCATACCTGCTTTATACAGCTTAATTTTTAAGTGTTAAATTTGAGTCCACATTGTTTGTGGAAAAAGTGTTCACTCTTGTTCTTGATAACCGGGTAGTTTCATGATAATATCAGCTTTTATAGAAGAGATGATCTACCAGGTGTTTCAAAAAAAGTGTACAAGTTTGGATTGAGATTGTGAGGAAACTAAAAATGTTATAAAGCTAAACTTTCCCCCATTGCACAGTGTACCAAGATCTTCAAAATTTGGGAAAAAAAATCCAATTTTCAAAAAATAATTGTACAAGAAGGCTCAATGGGGGCTTTTAGGAACCAGTGTATCAATATCTATTGAGTAAAAAATGTGTTGTTCGATAGTACCGGGTGACCCACGAAAAAGTATAAGAGTTTGGAGGGTAACTGTGTACGAAAAAAATTGAATTTTAACTAAATTCTTATTTCATGGTAAAGAGGAAAGACAAACTTAAATTTTGATGTATCATTTCTTAGTTTTGGAGAAGTAGTTATCGAGATATGGAGGTCAAAAAGTCAAAAGTCATTATTAAAAACAGTCAAAAAACGTCAAAAAAGACAGTATCAAATTTGTATAAGAACAAACATCTTTCCTTTGATCATTTGCTATTTCTTTGTCTTAACAGTTTCGTTAAGACAGAAATAAGTAATATCGAATTTTAGACAAAAATAAAAAGTACCAAAAGTAGCAAAACGAGTTCTCAACCTTTGTTATTCTTTTCCGAATCCTTCCGGTAAAAGAAATCAAAATATGCTTCTCACTCGATGACTCTTTTTATTTGTTAATCAATTAATTTGATACTGTCTTTTTTGACGTTTTTTAACTGTTTTTTTATAATGACTTTTGACTTTACACCTCCATATCTCGATAATTACTTTTCCAAAATTAAAAAATGATACATCAAAATTTAAGTTTGCCTTTCTTTCCTCTTTACCATTAAAAAGAATTTAGTTAAAATTCAATTTTTTTCGGACACAGTTACCCTCCAAACTCTTATACTTTTTCGTGGGTCACCCGGTATATATCAATGAATGGCAAATTTGATACCGTTTCAGAAAAATAATAGCCTCAGGGGAGTACAAATCACCCTACAAAAAGTTATTTCAATTTTTTCACAAATTTTGAACCTTTTCAGACAACTTTTATCAAGAATATTCTGTTTCCATGAGAAATCCCCAGAACTTCCCGGAAGAGTGGATGATTAGATCTGGTAGAGTGTATCCACAACTCTCAGAGGCAATTGGAAGTGTTTAGGAGTATTTTGGAGCATTTTTTATTTCCTACATTGAAATCTTTAAAGTTTTATTGATTTTTCACATTCGTGATTCACCCCACTACCTTGCATCATGGTTACTTTTTCGGAAAGAGATTGATGTAAGACAATCAAAACTACTTGAAAAGTTCTCAATATGAGTAGAATGAAATAGAAAGACAAATCCAAGATTACAGTGTACTTCCAAAGGTGAGCTATAATAGATCAAAGCCAATTTACTATGTAAAACAGAATTTGAAAATTTCATAAATGTGGTTTTTCACTGTCTCAGGTAGCCTTCTTTGAATATCAATAACTTTTTAGTGAGGTAAGCTTTCAACCGGATGTTTTTTGCCTCTTTTCAGGAGAATATTTGGCTTGATAAAAATCACAAGTATTGCAGTAGGCTCTTCTAAAGAAGTCAAAAAATTTGATCCCCTCTTTTTTTCTCAAAAATTACACTTTTTCGAAGGAGAATTTTTTAGAATTTTCTTCTTAACTCATGAATGCGTAAAGCAAATTTTAGGTTTAGCTCAAAATCTAAGTGAGCCTTTCCTCTTACCAAAAGTGAAAAGTCTAGCTTTATAACATTATTAGTTTTCTCACAATCTCAATCTCAATTGTCTGTCCAAGATGGTCTGGAGAAGTTTCGTTATTACCACTAGGGTTAAGTTCTAAGTCCTCCAGTTGCTGTCTGAGACTTGATGCTTCCTTGTGGAAGTGGCTCTGGATTGCGTCTAAGGCTTTGTTTTGAAAGTCTTTAAGGGCTTCTTCTTCGCTGTTCACGAGTGTTTATTTTACTGTTCGTTTTATATATTGCTAAAATGAAGAGCAATAGTTCAATAATTTCAATTTAGCTCGAGATACTGTATTTTATTTAATAGTATTTCTTTCATAATCAATTCAACAACAATTTTTGTGTAAAAGTTCGCATTCAAATATAATATTGTTAATCCGTCTGCGTCAGATAATCATTTATTTCATTTACGATTGTCGGTGTTCATTCTGTAATATCTTCCACTTCTCTAGAGTGTTGGGTTGCATCCGTTACGTTTCTATCAATTAACATCATCCTCTCGATGCCAATTATCTCTTGTGCGTGCTTATGTACGCGTGTCCCGTATTCTTCGTCTCTTCTGGTATTCTCGTCTGCGTTTTACTGTAGGCCAACAGATTTCTTCAGAGTCCAGCTCTGAAGTGCATAAAGTGGTGAATGCGTAACGGTCATTCACCACCCGGAGTCGTCTCGCTCTACGAATCTCCTTATCAATATATCGTTTATCATCATCAAATTTACGATTCCTGCTTCTTGGAACAGGTCTTACACAACCATATGCCTGGCACCACACAGGTCTTACGACATAGCCTAGGGAATTCATTTCTCTCATCATCAATTCATAATAATAATACGGGACATGTACGATGCAGACCTGCGCAGGTATTTCGACTGCAATCGGCTTCCCAGGGCTTATTCATACAACCACGTGGCAATGAGAACCTTTTTCATCACATTTGGAACTTTTTCATTCTGTCATTTAACATATGCTTAATCCTTTTCTCTCAAAAGTGTCATATTACAGTTGCTATCCCATTACGTTTCGATTGTCATTTTTTTTGTCGTTTATGTGACTTCGTTTCGTCTATCGTAGTGATGTTCGTCGTCTTGTTGTTGTTTGTTTTCTTCTTCGATCTCGAGCGTTTCAAACGTCGCTCATTTTCTTCAGTCGTAACCCTGACCTGGGAAGCTTTCGGGTACTAATCCTTGCTCAAGGGAGCCCGAGGGTGTTTAAGAGTCGTCCCATGACTTCTTTACAGCAAATATATGATCCAATGGTTGTTCGATTCGTCGGTCGTCGTTGTTCAATATGGGTAAACGATTAACGGTCTGTTGGTTGATCGGTACGGTACGATAATCGGTAATGCGTTAAAATAAATCTCAACACAATGGGGTAATAATCGAACAAAAATTCTCAATAAAAATAACTCTCTTCGTTAAACCATGAAAACCATCATTAATACTCAAAAAACATTTTCACATCATCCAGCCACACGTAAAATTTTATTCCTCAAGACATATATGACACACAGCCTTGGGCTAAAAAACCTCTAATACAGTGAAGGAACAAATTCTACATATTGTATCCTATACGTCTATATCCTGACAGTCAGTCTCTCACTCTCAGTAATCAAAACAAAACATTTCTACGTCACGCGAAAGTGACAAACACGTCATAAGTTATCACATATTCGTCACAGAGGAATGTATTTATGGCTCCTTATCGGTGTTCAAGAAACTTAATCTCTTTAAAAATTTACTTATAGCACACTATTTTCTCTCTCTCACGCGTACTTAGAATGAAAATCATAAAGAGAAAGAGGCGAGGAGAAACTTTTGTAATTACGGATAACTTGATCGTCAGACAGTGCATGCATGTGAATATAAAAGATAATATAAAATATAAAAGAATAATAAAAGAAATAAAATAAAGAGTCAGAAAAATTTACAATTTTGAAAAAAAGGAAAGAGACGGGCTACCGAGAGAGGATCTCGGTAGAACCTCCATGTCGAGGATTTTGGGACCGAGGTCCTTCAATCCTGAGAGGCACTATGGAGGTAAGGCTAGCAGCTACTTAAATCTGTAATATTAATTAATAAGGTATAATGATCACGGATTTTAGCTATAATACTAATGACTATACGGATTTTATCCAAAATAAAAGTATAAAGATTAATGATATAATTTTTCGTCCATCCGAATGAATGGAAGCATTTTATCACGTAGATTACTTAATATACGACAGTCTATTTTTGCGATATTGTGTGTTCGGCAAAAAGATGTTCCCAATGTTTCATTTATAAAATCAATCCAAACCAGTCAAAACAAATTTTTTCAAGAACCTTGCCTTGCAGAATAAAATTCAAAAACTTCTATAATTCATATAAGTATATTAAAGTAATGCCATTACTATTTATTAGGCGGTAATAATAACAAGCGTTATCTACAATCTCACGTCAAAGAGTATTTGAAAATATATTCGAGCTAGCATCAAAAGTAACATATCGGTACTTTTATCATTTAAATTGTCTTTTGGGCTAAAGTCATCAATCATACTTTTGTCATCACTTTATCGTACAAATATAAATCGGCATTATTTTTATTGATGATGATCAAGCTCCAATGTTAAACAAAAATCTCTCGAGAGTCAGCAAGCGTTAATGGAATCAACAATCAATCAAGCCAAATCAAAATGATTCCATTATCGAATAAATATTGAAGAAACCTTCAATGACGAAAATAGCAACTAGTAATTATCATTTTGATTCTGCTTTCCAGTACAGCCTTTTCTTTGTCTTGTAAACATTGCACAGAATAACATGGAATTGGCACAATTTATATTCACCAGGACCATTTTATTATTCTCCATCAATCACAATCTGTTCATACAGCCATAATGCTATGTATATTTTGGTTTTATGCTACTTCTTTGTTGTGCACGTTCACCCACCAAAACTCTGAAACACTGCTGATTCAGCCAGTCGGCCGATCGGTAGTTAAAAGTCACCCATCACATCAATCAAGCTCCTTCACCTGAACCCTGAAGACAGAAGAGATGAAAATAATTATAGTTAGAGTAAAGTGAAATAAACACACGACCCTTATGAATAAAAATAAGCCTGTGGAAAGAAAACATGGCCATATGATATCCATGAAACACATGGCCGAGAAAAAAACATTTTGTTTTGTGAGATGAAATCCAATTTAATACAAAAAAGTCAACACAAAGAAAAAGTACTAGGACATGTTCATAAATGATGTGTAAATATTGGCCTTTTGGAGACATTTGACATTACTGTTACAATTTTACTCATGATAAAAATGTAACAAAATTTCAGAGGTCCTAGCTGCTGCAGTGGTTAAGCTATAATAGCTGAGGTTTCTTAAGATAATCTTGTATCAACAAAAGACTTGATTAAATTGGAGCTATAAAGGTTTGTTTCAGGGTCAGTGAAATGATAAAAAAGTAACAAGCAAGAAATAAATAAGATGATAAAATGACCATAACTCAAAGATGTGAAAATGTTACACATCACAGGTTATACATACACGGACCTTCATTTTGAGTTTCATGCATCAATGGCTGCTCATCTGATAAAAAAATAACATTTTAAATCCTTGAAATTGATACTTTTACAGTAAGAGCCCTTGAACCAAACAAAATCCAAGTAAAATTATTTTTCTTTTGTGGTTTATTGAACAAAATAGGTTGGAATTGTGCTTTATATATTTTTTTAAATTGTAGAAGGCCTAAAAAGGGTAATTTTGTATTATCAAATTCAACTCTTTCATAATATTGGCATCTTTTTTACATGATTGACATTAAAGAGGTTTCAGAGATGAATTTTATTTCTTCAGAAGGAAAGTAACATACTAAAGCACTGGTTTTCATGTTAATGAGTCAATGGTCTTTCAACAACAAGTGCACACCTTGTCCGGTACTAAACAAGTTTGTTGTGTTACATTTTTACCCAAATGCAGCGTTTTTGGAAATTAAAGACATATTTTTAAAGATCATAAGCCTCATTGATATTTCCCCAAAAGGAGGGCCTTTTTTGGTGAGATTTAAGTGACTTTAGGTACTAATTTTGCTATAGACCTTTTCGCCTTTCCATCCGCCATATTGAATTGTATGCAAAAATTATGGTGGCCGAATTGCCGTGGTGAAATTCCCTTAGTAAAGTACATATGCAAAAAGAAAGTATTAATATAAAACTTACATGCATAATCGGCATTATATTAAAGTGTAATCTTGCAGAAGAAAGATTAAATTTGCTTCTTTTGAAAACTAGAAATGATTAAATTCAATCATCTCTTAGAACAAGCACTTCAAAAAACCATAACATTAGACATAAACTCAAGCTGAAAAATCACCCGCGAAGGCACAAAAATAATCCTTATTCGGCTGACGGTAAATTATTCTCCTGGGAATAGAACCGTCAGACGATAAAATCAAAACATTGATCTGAGCCCGCTGAATGTGTGACGTCATAATTACTGCTTTCAATTTGCGTGTTTTGAAAGTTTGATGTGTGTACTCCGTCTTGGTGGAATTTTTTAATGGCATGAAAACAGAATATGCAATGTCTTTAAGAACAAATTTCTAAAAGGCTATTGCTGTTCTGTAAATATTTCTTTTTGGATTAAGAAATTCCATGATTAATGATTATAATATTTCTTTATAAGATGGTTTGTTGCCTTTTTAATCTTTGTGTAAACTTGCATAGGTTTTTCATATTTTCCAACTAAATCCAACCACGGCTTTTTTGTTCCTCTATTTTTGCATACAAATCAAGATGACGGGTGGAAAGGCGAAAAGGTCTATTTGCTAATACTGTTACTATTTTATCTTTTTCTTAGCCGTAGACCCTGTTACACTCTGGCCCTTTATTGATTTTTTATTTTCTAATGGATAGATGGAACAATGCAAACAACATTGTATTGAACTTCTTTAATGATAAAAAAGTTACAATTGTTACATTTTTACCAATAGCAGGCCTTTGAACACATATATTTTTCTGAAAGCCTTCTAAGTTCTGCTAAACAATAATTGTCACCCTTTCACAAATTTTGGAATCTCAAAATTGGTTTGTTACAAAATTATCCACTTTTTGCTGATTTTTGCCATTTTACCACTAATGTAACATTCCAAAGGTAGTTGAAACTATAAAGGTGAAAAAAATGAAGATTTACCTTTCAATGGGCCATAATCAGTCCGCCAAAAGTTAATGCATGCACCTCAAAAACCAAAGAGATTCGTTGGTTTTCAGGGCCATCTTTGTTGTTTTGAAAATGAAACGCAGAAAAAAAGACTGAGCCCAGACATCTGGAAGAAGCGGGAAAAAAGCAAAGGAGATAAAGTTTTGGTACTATTACTATTATTTGTACACAAGTTGCAATTTCCATAAAAGATCTTACATTATGATACTCAAAACATAGATTATATTCTATTAAAATAAGTAATTTATGAAACAAATACTTCAAATAGTGCTAAACTAATTTTAACCCCATCCAACACAAAGCAAAGTCGATATTTCGCCATCCCACCGGCTCATTTTCAGAAATTTTCGTACATATACAGATTTTTTTACGCCACGCGTAGACCTAGAGAAAGGATGCTATACTCCCTATTCGGGCACTTCGCGCCCTCAAAACGGTCGTTCTGCAAATACATAATATCGAACACAAAAATCCTAATTGAAAGCTTTCTTGAAATAATGGAAATTAAAGGTCAAATAACACAAAAAAACTGGAAATTTGCAACACCGCCACAAAACCACCGCTTAGGATTATTTTATATTTTACCAAAAATATACAAAGAAAACATCCCGGGAAGACTATAGGAATAGTTTCTTCAGTCAACTCAATAACTCAACATCTCGAAATTCCTGAGCATCTGTCTCTCACCCTTGATACCGAAATTAAAGACACATGTTAAAGATACAAAACACTTTCTACAAAAACTTATGAAAGACAAAACTAAAATTCACAGTAACACACTATTAGTATCCCTAGATGTCACATCATTATATACAAACATACCACATAAAGATGGAATAGAGGCATGTCTATATTATATAGAGACATATAGAAAAGAACTACCCAAATATGTTCCCAACAAAACGGTTCTAAGGACACTACTTTTATTTGTTCTCGAAAATAATTTTTTCCAATTCAACGAAATCCTATACAAACAGGTATTTGGTACAGCAATGGGCACTATTATGGCGCCCCCTAATGCTAACCTTTTCTTGGGCTTTCTTGGAGAAAGAATTATTTTAAAATCAAAATATAAACGATTCATCGAAATATTCAAACGATTCCTTGATGATGTATTTTTAGTATGGTTAGGAAACGAAGAAGAATTAAAGCATTTTGTCCTATTCCTAAATGAATTACATACAACTATCAAATTTACATACAAACAGGGTGGGGGTCGGTAGTAAAATTTCAGACATCATGAATTTTAGTGACGTGGTGGTACTACAAAAAAGGGCTAAAAGCATTTTAGTACCATGTGTACTAAAATCTCAAATAAGGTGTGGTCTTGACTGAGCATTTTAGGCAAAATGAAAAAAATAATTTTTTTTTATAAGATTCAATGTTCTGCTTTTATATACTATGGAATAAAAAAGACTTAAATAGTCTGAAATAAAAGCATTATAAACTAAAAATCTCAAAATAGTATGAACTAAAATGCAAAAAGATTTCATTGAAAACATTGTGTTCGAGTATTTACGTAGTGTTGAAAGCTTGAAAGACTTGCTACAATAATTTTCTCAACTGCTGAGTTAACAAGATCAGAATGCTCAATTTAGTTGATTCAGGTTGATTAGGACATTTCAAGCTTGTCGTTCGAGACCAAGTAGAACAAAAGGAACAAAACTTTGACAAAATATGAACAGTTTCTTCAGTAGACTTTATTGTTTTGAATTTTTCATAAATTCCTTTTATTATTATTTTAGTTTTATTATAAAACCAAACATCAGCATTACAGACTGAACACTTTTCAAGGTAGTTGGTACATGGGTTGTTCTTTGAAGATTTTTGCACTTTTCTTGCTTTATGTACATAGTAAGGGCAGTTGCTCACCACTTTATTGAAAAAATGTACACCTTGTTTCCTGAAAATGCAAAACAGTTCTTAAGATGAATTTCAAGCAAAAATAAAAAGCCGTCAAAACAAAAGATGTATCAAACTCAGAAGGGAGCCACGGATCTAGACCACAATCTAAAAATGAAAATATGTCTGTACAATGAGATCTAGAAATCAAAAGTCTATTTACCTTGTTGGTTTACCAAGTTTGTTTTCACAGCAGCTCCTCCCACAATATCCACAAGGGTTTCTATTCGTACAATCTCCATTGAGGATGTGTCTTCCCACATGAATCTTCATGTTTTCTAATGAAATGGATTTTAGACAAAGGAAGCACTTTTTCTGTGGGACTGCTGGACCTGGAGGTTGGTAGGCTTTTATCTGAGTTTGGGGGATTTAAAGTCTGCATCGTCAAGCCAAGATCTAGTACAAGACTCTTGTCGAAGAGATAGGTGGCCTTCTCTTGTTCAATTTGACTTCAGGTTTGATAGTGTGGCATTGTACACCATTGACTTCCAATTCATCATGTTTGGAGTCTTTTCCAGACCATTTCAAGACACTGTCTTCGTCTACTAATTCAAGCTCTTTTACTGTCACCATAACATTTTCAGCCTGAAGTTCAGTCATGCCTTTTGATGCGTTTACCACCCTTTGAAATTTTCTTTATGGATCCAATTTTGACCTTCTTTTTATCAATGAATATCACTGGGTCTCCCAACAGCACAACATCGTCAAGATTGATGTTCTTTGTCTTGTCGGAAAGGTTCTTGGACATACCTTGTACCCTTCTAAGGCGATCTCTGGAGGCTTTCCGACCAATGAATGTCTGCTTCAAGACCGTTGATTTGTGAAACCAATTTCCATTGATCAGGATTTGTGTATCATTTTTACTGTTTTCATTGGATTCCTCCAAAACATCCACTAAGGTTGCAGGTTCCTGATCTGTAACTTCTTCGATCTCATTAGCTGAAGCAGCAATTACGTTGGAGCATTGAGGGGTGGGGTTAGGCTCCTGGTTGTTTACTTGGTGGTTTTCAGATGACCAATCCTGTTCCAATTCTTTGACGCCAACCTTCTTCTTATTTGGTAGAAGCATCGTTATTCCATCCTAATAATAGAAATTCGATGTTTTAATGAAATTTGCCATAAAAAGTTATTCAACCTTATGACCAGACATAAACAATGTTTTGCTATTAGATATAATGGAACAACTTGCTATCAGAGTGCAAAGCAAAGCTTTTTTATAGGAAATATCATAGGAAATTTTATCATCAAAGGTTAAACTTTCGAACATTTTAGAATTATACTTGAGACCACTTCCAGGATAAATAAGAAATTGATAATATTAGTAGTGATTAGAACAGAATAGAAACAATTTTGTGTCAAACCTCAAACCATTTAAAGAAATCGACATCATCTAGATCAGAAGACTTCAAGTTCGATATCATTGATTCCACAACAATCCTTCCTAT
>NW_027104144.1:30733-33656 GCF_902728285.1 Clytia hemisphaerica | reverse complement strand
GTCAAATCTTCCAGTTATTCACAAACACCAATTTACAATAAAAAAATGGATTTATTATCTCCACAGTCTATTCACCAGAACGATCAGATCCTACTGTACAATCATCTTGAATAGATTAACCAAAATCGTTAGGTTCTCCCAAAACCCGAGTTCGACTCTCAGGGCCACCATTTTCAGCTTTTTCCCCTCGTTACTTCGGTACCCCCGTTACTTGCGTTACTTCATCGTTACCTGTCGTTACCTACCGTTACTTGTCGTTACCTATCGTTACCTATCGTTACCTACCGTTACCACTTTTAGTAACAACGCTCAAATCCTGATAAAGCAAAACATAGTCATCACTGGCACAGAAGTTTTGATTAAATCTTGCATATTTTTCGATTGCTGCATCTAACAAATCATGTCTATCAATGGTTTCCAAAACTCTGAGGCTCATACGCCCTTGTCGTTTCTTCAAAATAAAAGATTTTTCATCAATACTAGCAATACCAATATTAATTTCAACATTCTTTGCTGCTGCTTTACTAGCGGTTGTTGTTGTCGAGGAGGATGAAGTGGCTTTTTCGGTATTACCATGTTTGTTTGATTGATTGAGTTTCCGTTTTCTTGCATCTGCAAATTCACTTAAGTTCATTGTTCTCTGTTTTTCTGTTTTTGTACGTGGAGAACCACATTTTTTGCAATAAATATCTTCTTTTAGAAACTTGAAGGTACAACCAGCACATCGATCATCCGCCATGTTTGTTTCTGTTTTGCCGTGTAGATTGACAGACTCATAAAACACAGCAAAAAAAAGTTTTTTTGAAAACAAAGGAAAAAAGTTGGCAAAAAAAGAAAAAAAGTTTTCAAATCAAAAAAAGAAAAAAAGCAGCAAAAAAAAAAGAAAAAAAGTCAGCAAAAAAAAGAAAAAAAGTCAGCAAAATAAGAAAAAAAGTCGGCAAAAATAGAAAAAAAGTCGGCAAAAAAAGAAAAAAAGTTGACAAAAAAAGAAAGTTTGGATGTCCCCTCTCGGCTTCCGTACAATAGGGCTGATTATATACTTAGATATTTTGTTTTCTTTTTTGATCTTTTTTATTCATTAAAAAACAACAGAAATACCCAGCTTAGTAAATTAGCCCCTGCTTTACTTCTATCGCAGTTTGGAATTAAGTGTTCCCTGGCTAAGATACAAGCGTTCCCTTACCATGTAGGCTTCTGCTCATCCTCTAGCGAAAAAGTTTGTTATAGATATATAAGATACTTCTATATAGGAAGTATATCTATAGAAGTCTGCGATTCAGACTCACCTACTAGGGACTGACCCCCGCCACACGCCCGTTTCTGTTCTCTTCGCCCGCTCTAGCTTTGGCGTGCACGATATGTGTGCTTTCGAGTAAGTAGTTTAAAGTCAAATTTAAAATTTGACGCTGAATGGGACCCAGTTTAGAATAGTGATCATGATTGGGACCAAGTTTAGAATAATGATCATGATTGGGACGAGTTCACAAAAATAAGGAGCCTGGATGGGACCGAGGGCTAAATCACTCGAAAAATTATGTTCAAGATTTATGATTTATTTTTGATTTATTTTTGATCCATGATTTATTTTTTAATTAAATTTTTCACTTACTGTCGGGCTGCTAATGGACAGGGACATTGCAACAAGTGGGGGGGGGGGGATTGAATGAAATGTCCCTTGAAAAAGTTTAATCGAGAAGGCAAAAATTATAATCGCTTCAAATATTTGAGTTCGATACAGGAGTTATTTTAATCAAAGGGACAAAAAATGGAGCTGCCAATCAAAGTTTAATTACGTTTCTTGCTTTCTAAAATTTTTTCGACTTTTTCCAATCTCGGCTTCAACGGGGCTCCAACCTGGTGTACTTGAAGCCCGGGGGTACTACTCTTTCTATTTTGGTGTTTTTGCGACCCTACCTGGGACTCGTGGAGGTTAAAAAAGGTACGTCCTGAGCAGCGACACATCTGCGTAACCCATTTTGCCCTAATACCTCCCCCCTGGACTTGAGGGTTCATATTTCTAAAAAAAAGACTGCTTTCGGATTGAAATTTTCACCGTAGAAAGCTAAATAAAATGTGCCTTCAGTTAAACCAAAATTTAAGTTGAATAAGTTTAAAGTTTTTTCGTAAGTCTACTTCTTTGAGTATACTTTTTTTGCGAAACACCTTGTAGTATACATCTTCAAATACTATTAGCTTAGAATATTGGCTACCATATCCCTGTTTCCGTGGTCCACTGAGATCTACCCGGATCCAGCCCAATGAGAAAGTTTCGTTTCCCAAAATGACCTGAATTTCTATCACAGTAAAAAATAACTGGCTTGATTGATTTGTTAGTGTACGACCGGCCGAGGGGATAGAGCACTCGAGTCTCTATCTCAGCGTTTAAAGTCCCATCCAGGATAGTTTAGGGATAAACTTATTTCTTTTTTTATGACTTTTTCGCTAACAACTACCTTAAGTGGATAAATTTTGGCGTGGATTTAATTTGGCAATTGGCAAAAATACGATTTTTGGCGGGGATTTAATTTGGCGGGGATTTAATTTGGCGATAGATCAATTTCGTAAAATTTGACGAGGATTTAATTTGGCGAATTGGAAATTTTGTCACACTGATATAGGTGAAAATCACTCAAAATTATACTAAAAAGTTGTGATTTTTCACATAATTCTATGTTTGTTAAATTTGGCGGGGATTTAATTTGGCGAATTGTCGAATATGGAAATTTCGGCGAGGACTTAATTTGGTGAATTTTTCCTTTAAAAATTACTAAAAATTTGAAATTGAAGTTTTACTTTTAAAATACAATAGAAGGAATTTGAAAATTGAGGTGTCCCTTTGAAAATACAAAGAATATAATGACGCTTATTTCCCTTAGAAAATACCCGGGGCTACCAAAGCAAATGGTGGGTATGGGATGTACAC
>NW_027104144.1:0-29453 GCF_902728285.1 Clytia hemisphaerica | reverse complement strand
AAACGCCCGATTTCTTAGCCTTAGGGAAATGAAAATAATAAAGAATTTTAGGCTTAAAACTTCTAAAAACCTTCAAAAATTTTGGATGTTCTTATTTAGTAACGTGTATTAGTTATAGCATTTGACCAATCAAGATTTTATTTGTTCGATATCTTTATTGTTAAGTAATTGTTTAAAGCAGAAGTGCAACATCCGACAACCTTCACGATGTTTTTTTCCAAGAAACTGCAAAACCCCTGTTTCAGGGACGACCCACCAGTAAGAATCTTCAACTACATAGGAAAGACAAGAAAATCTGAAATCTACTTTACATTGAGCCTTGATGAAACAATTTTACAAGAGAACAACGAGGTTTAAAATCGCTAAAAAATATAGTCTGGTACGGTGGCTTGTTTCTGCCTTTAATCGCATTGTAGTTAGCCTTGCAAATGCATGCAAATAAGTAGGCTACAAAATTCTATTGTTAACAGAGTTATTTGTCGGACATGTTAACTTGATAACATATCCGAATTTTTATCTGGTCAAATTAGTTTATCATGATAACTGTCAAGTTATTATCGTGACATTCACGATGACACATTTTCAGGAAAAAATGACGCCAAAAATGCCAATTATTGATTCAGGTTTTTTATTTGCATTTTTATATCGGTTCTCATTTAGCAAAAATGTGACCTGTAATGCTTATTTCAGTCATATCTCAACATTTTTGTGACCTGTTATGCTTATGCTGCTTTTCAGGCCAATATCTCAACATTTTTTGTGACCTGTTTATGCTTATGCTCTTCAGGCCAATATCTCAACAATTTTTTGTGACCTGTTATGCTTATGCTCTTCAGGGCCAATATCTCAACATTTTTTGTGACCTGGTTAAGCTTATGCTCTTCAGGCCAATATCTCAACATTTTTTGTGACCTGTTATGCTTATGCTCTTCAGGCCAATATCTCAACATTTTTTGTGACCTGTTATGCTTATGCTCTTCAGGCCAATATCTCAACATTTTTTGTGGACCTGTTATGCTTATTGCTTCTTCAGGCCAATATCTCAACATTTTTTGTGACCTGTTATGCTTATGCTCTCTTCAGGCCAATATCTCAACATTTTTTGTGACTGTTATGCTTATGTTTTCAGCCAATATCTCAACATTTTTTGTGACTGTTATGCTTATGCTTTTCAGGCCAATATCTCAACATTTTTTTGTGACCTGTTATGCTTATGCTTTTCAGGCCCAATATCTCAACATTTTTTGTGACCTGTTATGCTTATGCTTTTCAGGCAAATATCTCAACATTTTTTGTGACCTGTTATGCTTATGCTTTTCAGGCCAATATCTCAACATTTTTTGTGACCTGTTATGCTTATGCTTTTCAGGCCAATATCTCAACATTTTTTGTGACCTGTTAAGCTTATGCTCTTCAGGCCATATCTCACATTTTTTTGTGGACCTGTTTATGCTATGCTTTTCAGGCCAATATCTCAACATTTTTTTGTGACCTGTTAACAGCTTATGCGTTTCAGGCCAATATCTCACATTTTTTGTGACCTGTTATGCTTATGCTTTTCAGGCCAATATCTCAACATTTTTTGTGACCTGTTATGCTTATGCTTTTCAGGCCAATATCTCAACATTTTTTGTGACCTGTTATGCTTATGCTTTTCAGGCCAATATCTCAACATTTTTTGTGACCTGTTATGCTTATGCTTTTCAGGCCAATATCTCAACATTTTTTGTGACCTGTTATGCTTATGCTTTTCAGGCAAATATCTCAACATTTTTTGTGACCTGTTAAGCTTATGTTCTTCAGGCCAATATCTCAACATTTTTTGTGACCTGTTATGCTTATGCTTTTCAGGCAAATATCTCAACATTTTTGTGACCCAGGTAATGCTTATGTTCTTCAGGCCAATATCTCAACATTTTTTGTGACCTGTTCTGCTTATGCTTTTCAGGCCAATATCTCAACATTTTTTTGTGACCTTATGCTTATGCTGCTTTTCAGGCCATATCTCAACATTTTTTTGACCTGTTATGCTTATGCTTTTCAGGCAAATATCTCAACATTTTTTGTGACCTGTTATGCTTATGCTCTTCAGGCCAATATCTCAACATTTTTTGTGACCTGTTATGCTTATGCTCTTCAGGCAAATATCTCAACATTTTTTGTGACCTGTTATGCTTATGCTTTTCAGGCAAATATCTCAACATTTTTTGTGACCTGTTATGCTTATGCTCTCTAGGCCAATATCTCAACGTTTTTTGTGACCTGTTATGCTTATGCTCTTCAGGCAAATATCTGAACATTTTTTGTGACCTGTTAAGCTTATGCTTTTCAGGCCAATATCTCAACATTTTTTGTGACCTGTTAAGCTTATGCTTTTCAGGCCAATATCTCAACATTTTTTTATGACAAGTTAAGCTTATGCTCTTTAGGCAAAAATCTAAGTATTTTTAACAATCCGTTGGCTGAAAATGCTCATCGCCATGATTTTAAATTGTTTTAACCGAGTTTCAACAAAATTTGGGACAACTTCGGGAAAAGTGGATTAAACTATTTGATTGAAACAACAAAAATATGTGCAGGTTCAAACGTAGACAGAAGAACCGTCGTGTGTTTTTTTTATAATTTGATGTACACAAGACGGGTTCGAGCTGTGAGTCCAATATTGGACTCACATTTTTTACAGTAGGAAATTCGAATTTAGCGCTGTCCTCACTTACTAAAATAAAAACCAAATTTCGAAAGTTGCGCTTTCTCTAAGAAAGTGTGACCAGTAAAAGAATAACAAAATTTGATTGGCTATGTTTTCAACCGTTATTAGGATCTGAGAAATTCAAACTCTCAGCCCATACCATGCTATACATTTCGCCGTCAGTTTATCAAAGAAGAAATCATAGCATGGATTCCCAGGCTAGTTCAAACGGGAATATTCACAACATTAAGCTAAAGCAAGACGCTTCTCAATCCATTCTGTACATATTTTTTCTCTCAATTGTCAGATTAACAGAGACCGCGGCTTTTTTTACTGCGCTCGGACGTTTTGAGTTCAACTTTTTGAACAAGAAAAATTAAAACTTCAGATGAGCACCGCAATTTGACGATTAATTGAATCTAGTGGTTTCTTTTTTTTCGAATTGTTCATTTTTCGAAACCTATTGGTACTGTAGATTTTATTTTCAATTCTGCTTTTGCAGGGTCGGATACAGGAGGTAGGCTATCTTATTCATGGAGAGTAATTAGTAATAGGTAATACGATAATAAAACGCACTCTCCTTCATTGTTTATAGCCTTCCTCTGTAACCGAGTCTGCTTTTGTGTGAAAATCCCACTGGAATCGCGTTTTGGAGGGCGGCGAAAAAAGTTGGACCCCCAAAATGGACCATCAAATGGACCCCCAAATGGAACCCTTTGAAAAACGATTTTCGGGTCAAAGTCCCGATTTTTGACCAGGTTTTAATATTTTATGTTTTTTGGTGCTGACGTCAACCTTCAGCCAAGTCTATAAAATACTCTGAGGGGTCCATATTGAGCTCTGGACCAAGCCAAGAACTAGCAAAGGAATGACATCTTTGAGAAATTACTTCAACGCACGGTCAGAAGTTGGCCCAGTGGTATAAGGCGTTGGGTTCACACACTAGAGATCTCGGGATCGAATTGGTTCATGGTCCCTTTAAAATTTTTATCAAGGTTTTGTTATTCATGTTTTTTGGGTGTAGATTCCGAAAAATAAGTCCGAAGTCTTGAAAAGTTGACAGAAGGGAGCTACAAGACCGTAAAGGACTCGTACGAGACCGTAAATGACCCCCTTCCCTGGCGCCGGCGACTCACGACTTGAAACTTTCTGGAGACGTCAAGCATATCGAAGAGAGAAAATATGCCAAATTTAATCACTCCACCGTCACCGGTCACCGGGCTAAGGGCTGCGCAAGGTACGCTGCAGGACGTCCCCGTATGGACGATTGCCGGGCCGCACGGTGTTTTTAGCCGGTCAAATTTTCCGTGAGGAAAAAAATCGTGCATTTTTAATGCAAGGAAAGATAGTAAAATTTTGTAGAGCGTCGGGTTATAAATCCAAAGGTTCGTGTTTCGAATCTCTGTGTGGACTACCTTATCGGTCAAAACTTAGTCGGCCTTAAGTAACTAAATTTTGGCTTGGTGACTAAATTTCGGGCCGACTAAAAATTTAGAAATGGCCAAAACTTAATCATTAGTCGGGCCTTAGTGACTAAATTTTGACGAGGTGACTAAAATTAGGGCTGACTAATAATTAAGGCCGACTAAAATTAGGCCGACTAAGTTTTGGCCAATAAGGTACTTTATAATCAAATTTCAACGTGGAAAATGCGTAATGCACACTCTATTGTCAAAGATTTATTATACACTGGATAAACGACTCATAAAAAGATGGAGAGCGATCATTGTATTTCCTTTGTTTCAGAAAACAATTGATGTTCTAGCTTTGTCCGCAAAGGACAACTGTCATGGCGGCTCGAAGATGTCTGATTTTTAAAAATGTTTATCAGTCTTATTTTTAAAAAGTTCTCTATAGCTCTTTCTTTTTGCACATTTGCAGAAAAAAAGTTTGAAAGTAAGGCTAGCATTCCAAGCCGGGTACATTTGTAAAATCTAATGTGGGGAAATCATCATTAGACAAAAAATTCAGACAAAATGCTTAAAGTGACACAAAATTTTCAACTGAAAATATCTTTCCAAGACTGTCCCCAGAAGAGCTGAAATTAACATACATGAGACTTGAGTGTCTTGGCTCCACTGTGGTATGAAAATCCTTTGGAGGCACATGGTGGCAAGGTGGTTTTTATGAGGTTGAAGTTTGAAAATTTCCGGTGTCAACATTAAATTTCTTATACACAACAAGTCTTTTGCATCTTTCTCACAGCTTGAAACGTCATAACGACTTATAATTATCAATTAAGTGGAAGAATCTCACAGGAAAGTTTTAAATCTCTTTTGGGAATTGGATGAGTGATTTCGATAAGAAATGCAATAAAACTGCTTCGAAAAATCATTTAACGAGGGAAGGAGAGTGAACAATAACATCATTACATCGGGCATAGCTAGTAGACGAGAAATCGGCAAAAATCTGTTACTTGTATATCCAGTGTATAATAAATCCTTGCTAAATTGCTAAACTTAGCTTTTGTCATGGGTACTAATTAGGGGGTAAGAATTACCTGTTTTAGGCGAAAAAATATTGATGGGAATCTGAAACATGCCCACTGGAAAAAGATATACGGAAGCATTTCTCTGCAGTGTTTTCATTTTTGCTAGCTATTTTAAATTTCCGTATTTTTTTGTTCGGGATGTATTGGGCTCTTCCAGAAAAAATCCGTTCATGGGGGTGGAGAATGTATTATTTTTTTCATGAATTACCCCTGGACATTTTGATTTTTAACCCCCTGGACACGGGTTATACCCCTGGACAAACATCAAATCAACCCCGTGGACACAAAAGATTACCTCTGGGACATTGGAATTTACCCCCTGGACATTACAATCTTTTTGGTATTTTTTCAATACCCCTGGACAATTCATCCTCCACCCCCCATGAACGGATTTTTTCTGGAAGAGCCCATTTAGATTGGCACCAATGTTTTTAGCCTCGAACATGAAGATATTGGTAATCCTTACCCCTGATTAGTAACCAGTGTTAATTGCCACATTACGCCCGGCTCGAACCACCAAATGCAAGCAATCATGGTTTTCAAACCAAATGCCTAACCGCCTGCGTCAACGAGACATGGCGGATAGCTGTCATTCACAAATACTTATAGCATGTAATTAAATAGACCTTAATTAACAAAGCTCCAAAAAGCTACAAGATCCTAAGTTAAGTCTCAGGGTACGGGTGCCCCTAAAGGAGGCCTTCGGCATCATATTAAGACTCTTGAGCTCTAACTCTAACCCTAACTAATAATAACCGAATCCCCTGGTCTGCTGATCGAAAGGTTTTACTTGCATCCTGGTGGATGATATTGTCTAAAAACCCTTAACTCTACAGGTAAAGAATAAATCTTAGGTGAAAGGCTTTGAAAATTTTTGTTATCGTCGTTCGGTCTTCCCTTACTTGATCTAAATGAACATTTTTAAAGCAAAACGGGTGCTCCAAAATATAACATTCTTCCATAATAGCAATTACATACCGTCGTTTTTTATAAGTTTTGCGCTTCCTTTTCCACTTTTCTGGTGGAAAAAGACCAGGACTCCGCTGGGTAGGTGAAAAATATGCTTCGGAAAGGCAGTAAACACAAGATTTTCCGTATATATCTTTAGAAACAAACCCTTTCCAATTTCATGCCAGCTATCCCGGAAATAGCGGAAAGAATCCAGAATGACAAGAATCTTAGTGTGGAAATGGGAAACGTATAAAAAACGACGGTACCTAGTGCTTTTCAACAAAATTAGAAAAATAGAAAAAAGAAATTCATGGATAATTTTTTAATGTTTAATATAGATTGATTAACTTGAAAATACAGCTATATCTTAGAATGCTATTATTATCTATCCTTTCAAAATTAAATGGTTCAATACACCCTTCTCGAGATGTATAAAAAGCATTGCAGGCCTCGTTCGCAAGCAGAATAATTACTCAACATTCAATTTATGTAGACGTTGATGACTCCCAAAAGGGAGTTGTTAGTTTTAAAACAAAAGCACACACATTTACAAAAGATAATCACATGTCAAATGATGTTGAGTTACTTAGGCAACAATATTTTAAAACAAGGCCTGCAATGCTTTTATGTATTTTACGTGTGAAATCTTTCCTATGGAGAACATCCAGCACTTTTGAAGCCTTTGGATAGAGACAAAATTTAGATATTTTTGGGACCCTTCCCAAAGCGTCTTTTGGACGTCTAATGTACGTTTCTGGGACGTCCAAAAGTCTGGAAGCCGTCCATTGATGTTAATAAGACGTTGCGTGCCCATAGGGTTAGAGAGACTTTTTCCTAAATTTTGGTGGATTTTTTTCAAATTTTGGTCGAAATTTCTGGAAATTGATTTTCGTGATTTTGGGACCCTTTCTCAGAGTCTAACCTATGAATTTGTACTCCTTTGAGGTACCCTTATGACTCACAAATACCCAGCACCCATTTTGCCTAAGTACCCCCCCCCCCCCGTTAATATGTTCTTATTTTCACCATTTTTTACCCTTTTTGTCAATTTTCCTAAGAAATCGGGTGTTTCAGGTTTTAAGTCTGTAAAGCCTCCAAAATGTTCTCAATACTTGTTCTTAATATTTTAGCCATCGAAGCCTTGTTCTTATATAGTTTCTTATAAAAACCATGTAAATTGATTCAGATAAAAGTTTAAACTGGGGGAAGGGGCACTCAAAGTGTCAGTTAAGACTGGTTAAGAATATTATAGAATTTTTAAACAATATAACAATAGCGTTCAGTTTGAGGTCGTTGTTGTTATTTTCTGCCCGCGCAGTTTGATTATTAGCCCGAGAGTGTCATTTGGGCCCGACGCGAAGCGGAGGGCGCAAATGGCACTAGAGGGCTAATAATCAAACTGCAAGGGCAGAATTTATGACAACAACGAACGAAAGCTTAACGCTATTACTATTATTATCCATATCGGAAATTCAAACAACGTTTTTTTCTAGCGTCAACCAAGTCTTTTCGCTTCAATGCAATGACTTCAACAAGTTTTGAGTACCCTTGCGAGCGGGCCGCAAATGACCAAAAAGTTTTTTTTTTCTGACGTCGGTTTAGTCTCACGACTTCAATGCAACGACTTCAATAAAGCTCTGAGCGGGCCGCAAATGACGTTATCGCCCTATAACCAGGGCGGTTAATGATATTTCAGCCCTCTGAAGCACGACGCCTTAGTTTTCTCAGCGCGGGTATGACTATTTGAGTCATAGAACCTTTCAATACCGCCCGCCGCTCGAATCTTTAATGGCTTACTTAATGACCGCTATATGGATAATAATACCCATTCCTCCGAATTGAATGTTGAGTAATCCGTCATTATTTTCCTGAATTTGTGATATTTTTAAAACTTTCTTTCAAAATCTCACTTGTAGACACGATGGCTAAGGTATTCTTTTTTCCTTTGAAGTTCTGAGTTTGTGGTTGAAATTAGTATTACAAGGACATTTTTTAATTTGAATCTTTTGAATTTTTAGTTAAAAGTACTTTCCTCGAAAAGGCTATAACATTTTAAAAATTCTATTCACTTTTAAACACTTTTTGTCACTTTCCATGGTGAACATGGGAAAAAAATTCAATTTCTCGGTCTGACAAAAATTTACCTAAAATTCATATCTGACAGGGTCAACTTTTCAAACTCCAGCGGCACGTCCCCGCCGGTCGTCAAGGTGCCCTCAGAACCTTACCCAGTAATGGATGGTTGTAGGGAATGAGCCGTCGGCCGTCGAACCGATCATCCGGCCGTTCAACCGAGCATCTGGCCGTCGAACCGAGCATCCGCCCTTCGCATCGAGCATCCGACCGTCGGTGGAATGATCGGTTCGACGGCCGACTGCTCGTTCCGGTTCAACGGCCGGATGCTTAGTGCGGCGGCCGGATGGTCATCCCGGATGCTTTATCGATTTAACGATTTTGAGCCCAACCCCCCCCGGCCCACTTTATCCAGGGGAAGATCAACTCGAACTTTCCACGAGCCTTAAAAACATTCCGTTTCTAGGAAGGTTATATCAACGAGATTTATGGACGTAATATCCTTTCATTCGACTAAAATGGGATGTTCTGCAGAGAAAAGGAAAGCAAACTAGCTGAAATACTTTAAAGACTTGCTCGGAAATGTACCAAAATGTACTACAAGCGCTCTACCACCTCATCAAGTTTTTAAAGAACATAAGATCCCCATTAATCTTTTTACTTTAGATAAGTTGAAGAAAACGATAACTTTTTTTTTAAATAGATATTCTGGCTTGAACTATATTTCAACTATTTTATGGATAATGGACAACCTTTTTGACGCTTCTTCTCGAATTCTGCAATCATACCTTTAGAGGGTATCATCCCTGTGCCAAAAAAAGTGGTCTCGCCATTGCTTTAAACTATGGGCTACCCTGAGTATCAGAGGCCGAGTTTTCAAGAAAATATCTGACATTTGATGACCGAGCGGGAAAATCTTATCGTGCATGTGTCAATCTAATTCCTATAGAAAATTTACCATAATAGAAATATATTACCATAGACCAATGAAGTATAAGCACGAATGGCTAAATAAGAATCTGTAACCTTTCTCAGCCAAGAAGCAGCCAAGAAGAAGTTAAGCCTTATGCGCTGTGGCACAAATGGTACCTTAAGGGAACATTTTTTGGCGGGAACTAATTTTGGCGAATTTGGCGGATTTAGACAAAATTCGCCAATATTAGTTCCCGCCAAAATTAATTTATTTTCTTGCCTAAATAACCACTGAAATTCATCAAAATTGCTCAAAATATGGCAAAATAGAACAGATTTGCGCTGACATTCGCCAAAATTAGTTCCTGCCAAAATTTAGAAATTTCATTATTTGCCAAAAAAGGTTCCCTTAAGAAGAATTTTTTCTTAGCTTCATTTTCGAAAAACAAAAATTCACACGATAATGTTCTACTCATGAGAATCATTTTTAAAGAGCACTGATTCGCATTCCAATAGACGATATCGGAGCCTCCCATAGCACTTGTTAAATCTAAAGATTGACAAGTGCTTTGATCTTGAAATTTTGACCAGTGGTAGATAAGGATAATTGGAGATGATTTAAATTTTGGTTCGGCCTCCTGTGTGGTTGGTATTTTACAGACCAGAATGTATACTTGACTAAAATCATGTATTGACTGATTGACTCGTTCGATTTGACTGAAATTTGTTCCTGAAGGCTGATTTGTCAAATTAAAGAGACTAGTAACCGAAAAAAGTCCTTCCTATGAGTTTTCGGTACTTTGCAGAACGGTCTGTAAAATACACGTTGACGCCACCTGCCGGAACTCAGGAAATACTGGAGCACTTGACTTGAAACTTTCACCAGTGATAGATATTGATCATTTAAGGCAGTGTATAAAATTTCATTTTGTCACGTGAGTGGTTGGTATTTTACAGACCGGTCCGTCATTTACCTAAAATGCTCACTTTCAGCATAACCACTCATCCGAATTTGCTGAAATTTTAGCTGCAAGCTTGTATCATCAATACCCAACACTTGTCAAAATTTCAAGTCAATAGCATTTTCCAATCACTAGATACAGGGCTATTTAGGCAAAAAGGGGCAATTTTGGGCCGGTCTGTAAAATACACAATACTAACTGGTGACAAGGAGTTGCGGATTTGCCTTACAAAATTTGGAGCAAAAAATATTAAGGTGAAAAATGTTAGGAGGAATCCTACTTTCGGTATTTCAAAAGAATGATGAAGTCATCAGGTGGTGACGACGTCATCAATCATGCCGAAATTTTCATCAAAGATGCCAATTTGCTCCCCTCCTCCCTAAGATGCTCGATGGGTTTAAAAGACCGGAATATTTTTAACTTCAACTATTAGACCATCCATTACATATGATCGTACTCTTCTTTATGCAAAGAAAAACAAAGTCCAAAAATATGAATTCCGATCGAAATTTGACTTAAAAGAATTTTTGTCGAGATTCTTCACATTCCAGGATTTAAAAAGTATAGGTCTGCGAATGAAACTACAGTTTTTTCTGCAGAAAATCAGAAAAAATGAATGCGCAAATCATAAGGAAAGCTGGTAACATAATAGGTGATGGGCTTATGAAAGAGGTCAAATTCGACCCATCTTCTAAAATGTAATAAACCAGCTGCGCTGGAAGGTCAGCCTAAATTGCTTAATATGATTAGAAAGATATGTTGTTAAAAATTGATATGATTTACTAAAACGAGAGTGAAAAAATCATCAAATTTACGTTTGTATACAATATGGATTATCGAAAATATGCCATGTTACAATCAACAATCTCTATATGACAGAATAATTATTCATCTCTTAATTAGGATAGATATTTAGATAATAAAAATTAGATATACAGATGAACAGCAACAAAAGGCTACATCAACAACAGATTCATGAAAATAAAAATCCTTGCAAGGAAGTTAAAAGCAAGGCATACTGTACTTATCAAAAATCACAAAATTTTATACACTTTTCATTTTTTACTAAGCTTAGACGGGGCTTAGACTTATAATTATATTCAAGCTCAAGCTGGACAAAAAATCAAAAAAGTTTCAAAAACAAAGATGCTATAAATCAGTAAAAGTTAAAATGGTGTCATTCTTATTCATCTTAACTGCAGAGAAATAGTTTAGCTTAAAACTACATGTTTTTCATAATAAGCAATGAAAAATTCAAAATAAAGTTTACACCGATCTAAAATTTATTCAAATTTAAAGTTTTATGTTTAGCATACCCGGTGTCGTCCCAGAAAGACTGTAATTATTGTACAGTATTTTCCCTAATCTGAGCCTAAATATGCTTAAAAGTGCAATATTTATCTATTAAAAATATTTAATCCATTTATATACATTTATTATTTATCATTATTAGTCCAAAATGTATAAGTGTCCGCCATCAAATCGCAGTGAAAACTTAAGTCTAGAAAAAATCATTTTTACGTCAATAATTTGATCAAGAACTTCAGTCTTTCTCAAATTCACATAGGAGCGGTACTTTAATATACTTGATCAATTTCCATTTACACTTTATCATAATTATCTCCAAGTCAGTCCAAAAAAACAAATGTATATAACTGCCAGTGAAAAACGCAAGTCTAGAAAAAAATCATTTTTGCATCAATAATTTAATGAAGAACTTCGTTCTTTCTCAAATTTACATAGGAGCTGTACTTTAATATACTTGATCAATTTCCATTTACGCTTTATCATAATTATCTCCAAGTCGGTCCAAAAAAACAAACGTAACTGCCAGTGAAAAACGCAAGTCTAGAAAAAAATCATTTTTGCATCAATAATTTGATGAAGAACTTCGTTCTTTCTCAAATTTACATAGGAGCTGTACTTTAATATACTTGATCAATTTCCATTTACGCTTTATCATAATTATCTCCAAGTCGGTCCAAAAAAACAAACGTAACTGCCAGTGAAAACAAAAGTCTAGAAAAAAATCATTTTTGCATCAATAATTTGATGAAGAACTTCGTTCTTTCTCAAATTTACATAGGAGCTGTAGTGTACTTTAATATACTTGATCAATTTCCATTTACGCTTTATCATAATTATCTCCAAGTCGGTCCAAAAAAACAAACGTAACTGCCAGTGAAAAACGCAAGTCTAGAAAAAAATCATTTTTGCGTCAATAATTTGATGAAGAACTTCAGTCTTTCTCAAATTCACATAGGAGCGGTACTTTAATATACTTGATCAATTTCCATTTACGCTTTATCAATATTATCTCCAAGTCCAGAAGAACGTAGAAGAACAAGCATATAAAATGCCTATCAAATCAATAGACTGATAGAGAAAACACTCAAGTTCGAGAAGTTTGTGAATTATCAGATAATTAGGCTGTGAACTGTAATATATATACACTCCATCAAATTCCAGTAATTGTTGGTGGTTATTCTATATTCAAGTCCAAAATGAAAAAATATGTTTTCATGCTACAAAATAAATAAATGAGGTCTAGCATGTAAAAAAATAACTCACAATACAGGAAAAAACTTGAGCAAATAAGTTAAAATCTTCATACTTTAAAGAAAAAAACATCCTTATAATCTAACTCCAGTGTTGCATCTTCCTTAGTTATAAGTTTAAAAGCCATTTCAACAAGATGTAATGATTGTATAAATAAAAGCTGGCAAGAGATAAACACCGAACGAACGAAAAAGACTTATTGCTTGAGCCGCCATCTTGAAACACCACATTATGATCTGTAAAAACAACGCACGCTAAAAGTACGCACAAAGTTAACCCGATCGGAAGAAAGTTTAGAAATCAAAGTCAAATCGGGAAAATCGGAATTGAAGCTGATTATCCAAATCCCACCATGATGATGGCGACTCGGCTGGAAAAAAACCGTGGAACCGATTTGAAGGGTCACCGGGGCTGACCAAAAATGCTAAAATGTTAAAAGTAAAATTTTCAACGAGCATAAAATGAAAATCTAATTCAAACTCTATTAAAAGTTACAAGCATCTTGAAATTATACAACAATAATAATAAAAACTTCATCTTTAATCTTGAAAAATTGACCGATCATTTTTTATAAGAGCAAATTTGCCAGTTCTCTAGATAGATCAATAAAAAGCTGTTTAGCTTCTTGTGGGGTAGTTGGCATCGCAAAATTGTTTTCTCTTCTTAAAATTGTTATAAGATCACGGATATCGCTTGGACAACCTAAAAAAAGTTCTGCTGAAACATGGTCTAGAGACAGATTAAAATCTCCAATCGACAATGGCATGCCAGACTCTTCCCCTCCATACTCATTTGGTAATGTGTATAACAAAAAAGGAAGACCAGAAGGACATTCTGAATTTCGCACTGGTCTTATGCGATGATGATTCCACAATTCTAAAGTTTCATCCAGTTCGGTTTGGACCAAACCGAGAAAGCAATATCTGAATAAATCAAGTTGCCATTGGATACTAGGATCATAAATCTGTTGATCGCACATATCTTTGAAAAAGTTTATCCAAAAGTTGGCTCTATTCCTGCGAAAGACTGACCACCATGCTTCGATACGCTGGTTTCGAATCGATGATCCAAATTGAAAACTTGAGAAACCATCATCATCATGTTGGCGGTGAAAAAAGCGCTGGATACCCGCAATTACAACATTTTCACCTCCTCGATCTCCGCGTACGAACCTTGGAACTAGGCCAGCTTCTGAAACAGCACGAGTAAAGTGTGAGGCCATCATTCTTGGATTATTGTTGCTGGAACCGACAGACAACCATAACAACTTTCGACTCCATCCATCGATTGCACCATGTATGGCGAGTCCAAACGGTTTGATCTTATCGTAACCGTCGATATGCCATATGAAATTAGGACCATTTGACACGTATACTCGACGACGAAAACGGTGTGATTGACGACTAAGTACACCTTCAGGATCTAATTCTTTTAAAGCTAACCGTACAGTTTCTCTATCCGTAACGAGTCCTTGAGATGTCAACTACTGGGTCATAAGACGATATCCAAAGTTTTGTCTGGAACCATGTAAGGCTTCATCTATAGCAACAATAACTTCATTAATATTAGTCTTATTCTTTCGACGATAAAGATTTCTTATGCTTAGAATTCTGTGTAGCTGTCTCATCGAAAGTGTTACTCCATGAAGCTGATTCATAAGATTCAGAATATCAGCATATTGAAGTCCACGACGAAAATAATATTCAATCCATTCATCCATTATCTAATTTAATATTTTAGTCCTGAAAAACGAAAAAAATGGGAAATTCAGAAATAGACAAGAAATGATTCATCTGCGAAAGAAAGTAGCAATCAGGAAGGGAGAATTACACATTTTTAGTAAGAATAACGCTTATAAGCATTTAAGCAAAAAAGACTTTCAGCAAAAAAAGCCACAATTTTTATTTAAAAGCAAGTTCTTGTCACTGCTTGATCTCAAAAACAGAAGCTAATGTATATGAAAACAAAAATATCAGTTTGTCGTTCTAAATAAATAAAATAAATGTGTGTTAAACAAATCTATAGAAATATATAACAGTTAAAAAATCTTGAAAGTTTACAAAATATGTTAGATACTTGTGAATCACAGGCTAAAATGAGACGTAACGGGTTTGGGAATAGATTCACTATTTTCAAAAAAAGTCAGAAGACACCAAAAAAGGCACTTTATCATAGATTCATATTTACCATTTAAATGAGTCTCTGAATGACAAGTAGATCTTTTCAGAAGCCTCTAGTATTATCATTTAGCAAAAAAGCCACAATTTTCAATTGAAAGCAAGTTCTTGTCACTGCTTGATCTCAAAAACAGAAGCTGTATATGAAAATATATATCAGTTTGTCGTTCAAAATAAATAAAATAAATAAAATAAAATTAACGTGTATTAAACTAGACGAATCCCCAAATGAAAAAAGTGTGGAGTGTTTCCTCACACGTAGACAATCAGAAGATCTGGTAGTAACAAAAGAAATGGGGATAAAAGAAAGGTTTCCTTTAATGAACTGCCGTATCTAAATCGAAATACCTTGTTTGCTTCTTTGTTTGTGAATATATAATCTTCAGGAACTTAATTTTTCTTTTCCTATAGACAGGGGGCATAATCCACACTTTGGCCATAACAAGTTGTTTTTGGTGCTGATTCCGAAAATCATTTTGGCAGAAAATCAATATTCAGCCTGCTCCCCTATGCACGAAGTTGGCAAAAATGTCACAATATAGGCATTTCTGTGTGGAGCTTGTACCCAACATTTTTTGACTATTTCTGGGTAATGTATTATTTTCTTTGGTCAAAAGTCTTCCAAATAGGCCACTGATGATGTCACAAGACTTAGATGAAGTTTGGGATCTGGTGCTGGTACGCACCGGGGTGGCCAAAATACTAAAAATTGATGAAGTTTGAAATAATCACTTTTCTTGAGGTTGCAGCACATATATCAGGTCAAAAAAATTCTTCTTGCAAGATTTTGCCATCTTGGGCATTTCAGGGGTATGCACCAGGTTGTTCATAACACTAAAATTGTGCAGAAATTGCGAAAATAGGTAAATCTAGCCCTGCAATAATGCTTTTAAATTTCTGACCACTAGGTACAATTTTATGTCTTCATTTTCATTTAAATGATTGAGTTTTCTTTAAATTTAATGTTGAGTGTAGTAAAAAATCAAACCAGGTTGACTAGAATACTAGAATAAGGACAACGTTGGCTTGTGACATCATCAGTGGCCTATTCGGAAGCCTTTGGACCAAAGAAAATAATACATTACCTAGAAATAGTAATAAAACATTGGGTACAAGCTCCACACAGAAATGCCTATTTTGGGGCATTTTGGCCAACTTGCTGCATAGGGTAGTAAGCTCAATATTGATTTTCAACCAAAATGAGTATGATTTTCGGAATCAGCACCCAAAAAATGTTAAGGTAAAAAATCGAAAAAAGGTCGATTATGCCCCCCCCTACTACCACTACAGAGGGTAGAAACCTTTGGCGGTTAAAGTATTGAAAAGCTATAACTACAAAACATGAATTTTAAACTTAAGACAGATCGTTCAATCGTTCAATGTAATGTTCACTAAACCATTCTTATTCATCACCCCGAAGCTCCCACTCATCATGGGAGCTCCCACACATCAGTTCTATCCATTATTTCTGCCATCAAACCATTAAATACATTCATATCCTTTATTTGTCTTGGTAAATATAAAATTTTAAAACAAGATTTTGCTCTTATCTTAAGATTCTTCTCCTGATTGACGAACGAAACCTTAACGGTTCCCACAGATGAAATCGTGTTAGATCCTGTTGCATATTGGATCAATTTTATTAATTGTGTTCGGTTACAGGACCGAACATATCGTTCGAAATAAAATTGTACCCTCTCCTCTGAGGGATTCTTGCAATCGAAAGAAACATATTCCAGGACGTTACTTACGGTCGGCATGGCCGAGGCATAGAAAGCATCCATATCATCAATCAAACCAAAGTTCAATGCGTTAGTTTCTTTTATTACCTTTTGTATTCCCTTCATGATATAAAAGTGTTTCTGAATGAATTCGTATTTAGCTGCTTTGATAACCAGTGCGTGAATATTTTCCTTTTTGGGTTTTGCTCTTATGTTACTTTCATTCAAAGCGGCCCACAGGTCGTCTGTTTCTTCTTGATTTAAATCATTTCCTCTCAAACATTTTACGAGAATTTTACTCTCGTTGACCATAAGGAAGTTTTGGTAGGATTCTATTAAAGTTGTATCCCGGACATGATCGAACAACAGCATTTCAATAAACGCTTTTGCCATTTGAAATGGGAAAACTCTAAACTTGGAGTAGGCATGTGAAATTATCCTTCCAAGCAATCGTGCCTCTTCTTCAGTCAGACTCGAAGGAACCGATTCAAAAAGCCCCGAGCTTTGCATTTTCGCAAGTTCGGCAAAGAAAGATGAATAAACATCTTTGATAACGCCTTCACCGACACCAGATTCATTTATGTAGCCAATAGTTAAGTTTTCTCTTTCTTCCAATGAGTTGTCATTTCGATACAATTTGAAAAGGGATTCCACGATATCGTACCTAGAATATAATTGACTAAGCCCATTAATAAGGGTCATTCATGTACCGGGCGTTTCAAAAAAAAGTGTACAAGTTTGAATTTTAAGATCGTGTGAAAAATTAAAAATGTTATAAATCTAAATTTTTCACCGTCAGAAACAGGAAAGGCTAACTTATTCTAACTAAATCTTGAGCCATCATACTTTAAATCTAGTTAACGTGTTCAAAAGTTATTATAAAGAAAATTCGACAAAATACTCTTTCGAAAAAGCCTTATTTTGCGAAAAATGAAATATCACTGAAAAAACCCCTATCCCCTTGTACACAGAGAACAATATAAATGATATAAATGACATCATTTAAACAATAGACGTACAATTTTGCTAAGCCCTCCAAATGCTTTTAAAATTGCTGATCATACGCACTAGTAGGTACAATTTTCAGTCTTAATTTTCATTTAGATTACCTAATATTTACTTACCTATCAACTTTTAAGGAATCATTGTCCTCTTCTAAAACGATACTCGGGTCGGCATTTTCTTGAACAATTTCTGGTGTTGCTTGAGAAGCATTTTCATTGTGGTCAGCTGTTGCTTGGAAGACATTTTCAGCAAGTTCAAGAGTTTCTTCTTGTGGTTCTTCTGAATCATTTCTGGTCGAAGTATTTCTAATTTCCTCGATATCAAGTAACAATTGTGAATAGTTAGAGGCGAAATTATCTAGATCCAAGACTGATTGGTTGTAGATAAGGTTGAAATGTAGAGGGACATCGGGCATCGATCCTACCCAGTTATAAACCTCCCTGACTCTGGCAAGAGCGGAAAACAACCTTCTTCGAATAATTCCACCAACATTGACACTAATAACATTATGTTCGTCTAATAAGTTCGGCTCCTCTGGCAGATTTTCAAGTCTGTTTTGTCTGATTGCATTTGAATCTCCGTCATTTCTAATTATATTTGAACTACCGTCATGTCCAATTGGATTTGAACCACCCTCATGTTCGATTGGATTGTTTGAATCTCCGTCATGTCCAATTGAATCATTGTGGATTGAACCTTCAGAGTCTGACTCTAATGAGTGAGTTACGTATGCGATAGGTTTTGACATTAAATAAAGACGTACCTTAGGATATTTATGGGTATTTATGTACTCTTCAAGAGTTTGATCTTCATCTTCATCATCGATTAGTTCATTATCATAGTATCCAAGGTAGAACATCATGGAGCTAGCTTTTCCTTTTTTCGACTTTCCATTTTTGAAAAAGATACTTTTCGCTTTGAACCTAAGTTCCCGAAGCGTTGTATTTGGTGATAATTTCAATCTCCTTATTCCGCCTTTTTGTCCACGAATAGAAACAAATTTTCTTTGTCTTGGACAGTAATGCAACCAACCAATATACACAGTTTTGTTACTGGCTTTTCTTCTGTTAACTACTCTTGATCTTCCTGCATCTTTAATCGATTCAATCAGTTTGCCTTTGGGTGAGTTTGTTACATGACAGAATGTCTTCAGGCATATTATATGTCCTTGTTTCTTCAGACCTAGATTGTTTAAGTCACTATTTGTTGCATTCCAGACTGCCTCCTTTGTCATCTATGACAAAATGAAAAATATTTAAAAATGTCATTTGTCGCCTCATAGTAAATAAGTTACTAAAGGAGCCTCAAAGCAATAAACCCTTCCGACCCAAACGTACGCCCAAAATGAGCTCGTATACCAAGTCCCAGACTCAAGAATGTAGCTCCTAACCACTTGATTCAAAAGGACATAAACCAAACGCATTAAGAAAGAAAAACCATTATCTAACTTGCAAGCTAAGTTTTATTAACGGCACTTCAAAGTTTTGGGTTTCAAAATAAAAGTTTGAAATTTTTGATATTCTTCAAAAAAATGTTGCTCGTGGGAAAGGTTTAACCTTTAGGTTTAGCTAATAAAATAATTGATGATGTGCTTATAAAAAAGGTAAAATTGGGCCCAGTTTTTCAAGAAACAACATTTTTAGCAATGAAAAATTAATAATCAAATAAAAAAAAAGTTTTTAGTTAATTTTTGGGCTAAATTTTGCCAAAAAATAGTTTTTTAGAAAATCGGGCTACCTCAAATTCGAGGTTTATAGTTATGCCTCTTTGTGTAAAAAATCAGAACGAATTGAATGAGCCAATATTGAAAACAAGTGATACTTTTATGGACCTATGTACCTGGTTATGCATTTAACCCGTATATAATTGATATCTACATAAGCGTGACCATTAAACAATCATTCAGAACACAAATAGTGACGATCTATTAAAATTAGTCGTTTGTTTCTTATAAAAAACACGTTTAAAAACCAAAATTTCATGCTCTTGAAATATTCTTTCATATTCAAGACTTCGAGAGCAAAAAAACATCTCATCAAAAAATTCAGTAATTTTAAGAACATTGATGTATGCTTATCAAATAGTGATTCTTATAGATAAATATGCGTTTTTGAGCTGAAAAATTAACTTTGCTTCATATCTTTTGATTGAATGAATATTTTTGAAAATTTTTTTCACATTGATGATGATCTAAAATTGAAGAGTCACTCCTGTGAAAATGGTAATTATACCACATTTCTACAAAAAGTTGATTTTTTTCTTCTTCATTTTTCATTTTCATTTTCCTTTTTTTTTCTCAAATTTTTTACTTGATAATATTCCACTCACGAATATCTTTTTAACGAGCACAAAATCGCAACTTGATTCGAATTCTATCAAAAGCTACAGCCATTTTCTTCTCCAGCTGCAAATTATTTCGAGACAGACTTTAGTCATAATCCTCATTTGACAAATACAAGCAGCTATATATAATAAAAACACTGCCTATAAACCAGCTCTGCCAACAAAAGTTCTGCATGATGATAATTCTGATTATCACTAATATAGTGGGAAAAATATAAAGATGACTAGGGTTTGTCCCTTCCGTTACGCAAAATGGTGCATACCAAGTTAAAGGAATGGAAACCAGTTTAAAAATGCTACTAACTGATTTCTAACCCTAAATGTACTACTTTAAATAGGAAGTTATTACTTTAAGCCTCAATGAAAAAGTTCAAATAATAATGGATTCAGTTACTCTAAAAATAAGTTAAAAATGCAAGCGTATGATGACACATTGAGGCTGAAAAAGATTTACAACCTAACATTTTGAGGGGCACGAAGTTTATTTTCATGGGATAGGTATTGTTGAGTCAGAAAAAATATGTTTTGAAGCTTTTTGGGGATGAAAATTTTTTGATGTAACGGAAGGGACAGGTGTACCAAAAATGTGACCTTTACCCATATATTTAAAAAAATTAGATTATCGGGCCAAAATTGAACAAAAACCACAAAAAATGGGATTTTGCCTGATGAACAATCTAAAATCTGTTCTGTTCTGTGGTGCAAAGCTGAAATAAGGTTTAAAATGTTCTTTGGCATAAGGTAGAGTTAAAATCTAACAATTATACAGCTGCGTTATACACACCAATTTAGAAAAATCAGATTTCCGGGCCAAAATTGACTGAAAATTGCAAAAATGGGGTTTTGGCTGAGAAATAACAGTGCCGTAGCAACTGGGAGCAAGGGGGGGGCTATGCCCCCCCCCAATAATTTTTTCAAAAATGGTTATTTTGCAAAATGCAAAGTTTTTCTTGTTTTTTTCTTGAAAGTATTTTGTTTTGAGTGCATTTTCAAGCAATCTAGAGCTTAAATTTTCAAAATTCCCCCCTCGGGCCAAACCATGGTTGGCCCTTGCGGTGTCACTAAACTTCAGCCCCCCCCCAATAAGAAAATGCTTCTTACGGCACTAAATAATATAATCTGCTCTTTCAGTGAGCTACAAAGCCGAATAGGCTTAAAATTGTTTCTCGGAATAAAGTAGAATTAGAAAGTGACAATTGTATTGCTTCTATCATACGTGAATTTAAATTAAATTTTCAGGTCAAAATTGACCAAAAACTGCGAAAAATGGGGTTCTGCATCATGGAAGAAAATGAAAACTTGCACTGCTAGTACTGCAGACTTGGTCGAATTAGTCTTGAGATGTTCCTTGTGAATAATGTAGGATAGGAATATAGAATGTAGGGTTGTAGCACCAACACAACAGCTTTTAGTTTTATTTTCCAGGCAAAATTGCCCGAACAGGGCCCATTTTGGGCATAAAGACCTAAGAACCGCCAAAAATTGAAAACATCAAAAAACATTTGATTTGTGTTATTTGGGTCCAAACTGACCAAAAAAATTGGAGCAGCTTATTTTGGAAAAAAAGGTTATAGCCCACTGCTATTTCGAGGTATTCAAAACTGAAATTTATTTATCACTGTGTTGCAAGATTCATGGACTATTTAGCAGTATTATATTTTGTTTGGAAAAAAATCAATGCGAGCAAAGGGATCAAGAAAATTTTTAGAGCTTTAGCATAGACCACAACTTCAGTGAGAACGCAAACCAAAACAAGACAACCATACTGTCACAATCATGCACCTGTTAAAGGTTTCAAGGAATTCCTTACATTACTTTCACTTTCAAGGTTTTCCAAGTTGCTTAGTCGAACTTCAAGCTTTTCCTTTGATTAATTCATAATCCTTTTATAAATTTCCATAATTTTATTTGTAAAAGTAAAAAAAATGTACACACTTACTGTCAGTTTCACGCTGAACAATTTTCAAGTCATTCGCCTTCTTTAGACACTAAACCCATAGTTTCTAGAGGGGTCAAGACCCCCCCCCCCTTAGTTAAGAGGACCCCCTTAAGTGCTAATCCCTCTTAGGAAATTCATTTAAAAAATGAAAATTATCAGTATAAATGAAACGATTGTACAAGAGTCATAATTCAACGAAGATCCCCCTTATCTAAGAAGACCCCCCTTAGGTAAGAAGACCCCCCCATTAACTGGCAACCCCCCTTAGGAAAGTCATACTTTTAACACCCTTGCTATGAAACTATGAAACCTTGGCCCTACCACTTTCAAAATGTGGCCTCTGATTCAACAAAGCAAATATCTAACTAAAGTTAAAGTAAATTACCTCATTTTGCCTGAAGTTTTCAATGATTCGAGTGTCCACTCCTCGGCCAGACAGGAACTGACAGACCTAAAATGGCAAAATGAATGTACTGAAAAGATGTAAAAATGTAAATAGACCTTCAAAGAATGTTCTGTCTGTCCACATATTAAAAAAAGAAAAGTAAAGAAAATCTTTGAAACTCCCATATAAACTACTCAAATAAAAATCTATGAGAAAATAAAAGTTAAAGAAATTTTGCAGACAAAATTTTCATAATCACATTAATTGGGGTTTTACTTTATAGGTGTGGGACACAAAAAATATTTTTTCTGTTGGTGTAATGCAACGTGGGGCCGTCCATATAGTATGTACGCACTAAGGGGGTAGGGGGTGTTTGGTCAAGAGCATATGCTTGTGTACAGGGGGAGGGGTCCACAGAAAATGTCATACTCAAAATTTCTACAGTCCCCTTTTTTGCATGTAAAATTCTGTGAAAAAGATAAAGAGTGAATTGTTGTCCTGTTCTCACAAATTTTATTTTTTGACAATTCATCCTTAATGCAAATAATAAGAAGTTAAGTTTCCTATCTGAAATATAGGCCTGAGCCAGAAAATTTTTTTCGCCTGGGGGAAAAGTACGTACAAACATGGGGTAGAGATGCATATGTGTACGTTTGCCGACACAAGGGGAGGGGAACTCGATTTTTTACATTTTAGTGCATACGTACTATGTGGACGACCCCCATGCCCCAACCAAAAGAAGAAAAAAATGCGTGTCAGATGGTTTCTTTTTTTCATTTCATGGGACAAATATTGAGGGGAAAACCCAAACGACGTGCAATTTTGTCCCTAGGACAATTAAGCAAAATTTATTCAAATCAATTGATTCAAAAGTGCTATTTCATTTCAAAAGGAGAAAAAAATGGTGGCAACACAAGAAAACATTTCAGGTTGGTGCGATGGAGCATGTTGCACTGCACCAACGTGAAAAAAAATTCTTGAGTCCCCACTAAGGGCCAACTTTCATCCCATTTGTGTTTTTTGTTATTTTGTTACACACTTTTTTTGTATAAGAATATATTTTATAAGAATATTCATGATAAAATTGGCCGAAAAATTAAGAATAATCCTAAGAATATTGCCATCGTGAAGTTTGTTTTGGCAACCATAAATTTCTATTTTTATCTTTTTATGTGAGCCTAACTCTCTTAATTTACACTAAAAATTCAAGAATTTCAGGATTTGTTTTACCTTGAAATGGTATCATTTCTAGAATTTCCTCTTTGATATTGTATTATTGAGGTATGGCTTGAAAGTTGACTAAGAATGCCTTAAGAATATTATAAGTTGATTTTTCCGAAAAAGTTAAGAATATTCATGATGAACTGGAAAAACACCATTCTTATAAAAATAAAAATTAATGTAATTTATTTGTTATTGTCATCTAGAATGTAAACATTTTGAATAATAACCAGAGCCTTTTAAATTATTATGAAAAAAAGCAAGGTTAGCAATTCTTATAGAATGTAAATATTATGAATAATAACCATGGAGCCTTTTAAATTATTATGAGAAAAAGCAAAACAATCGAACCTGTCCTATATCTAATTATAATCGAACCAATCGAACTATATAATCGAATCATGATCGAACATTGAAATAGACCAACCGAACAGTCATTGAACTAACTTAATTCAGTAATCGAACAGTTCATGATTGACATCCCATTGCCTATGGTTAATGAAAGTAGTAACCCACATCTAATTCTAGGTAGTCCAGAAGCTGGAGCTCAACTACTTTTTGCCTTTAAAAATTCTGATGGGGGGAAAAGTAGTGCCATCATTCAAATCAGAAAGCGAAGATAGTATACGGCAGATTTTCTGACTAAATTCTAGGCGATAATTCTCTACTTTGCGGTAGCTCATTACAAGTAATTTTCGCAAATGAATTCCCCTCTCACTGGCCCAATCTACAGTTAGGGGTAAAAACCATGAAAGATTGTGATTCCAGGTGTTTCCATGAGAATAAAAAAGTATTTATCTACTAGGTATAGTGTAGAAATTCTGCCAGTCGATTTTGTTTTGAAAAATGTTACCTTTTGGCAGAAAAGTACCCATTGTTTTAAAATTTAAGGCAGGTTTTGGGGTGGAAAAACATGTCAATTGGAAATTGTACAAAGTCAATTGGAAATTGTACAAAGAAATAGAAAGCTTACCTCTTCCACTTCTGACATTTCTGCTTCTGCCATCAGGATGCTGACCTGACTGCTGACTGTGTTGTGAGCGGATGCAACAAAATATGTGTACTCGATAAGGGTCGCTTTTCCTTGTGAAACCGTCCTTCGAACGAGCGACGATCAAATGCAATAAATTAAAAAAATCGAAAATTTGTCCAATGAAAAGTGACCGTTACCCGATCAAAAAAGTTCTCACTGAAAATTTGTTTTCGTACTTTGTCTCGTTTAATACTGAGTTTAGGAAAAAAAAGGTAGAAAAAAATACTACGCGCGTATTGAACAGTATAGACAAGCGCGGGAAGTGAGTTTGCACGTGTGTACATATTTAATAAGTTGGAATCATCTTCAAAATGTCAAGTTATTTGCCCGAAATGCTCAAGCCTAACTGGGTGATTTTGGGTGATTTTATCCTGTCCAAAATGTCAAGTTATTTGCCCGAAACGCCCAAGCCTAACAGGCTGATTTTATCATGTCCAAAATGTCAGTTATTTTGCCAGAAACGCTCAAGCCTAACTGGGTGATTTCATCCTGTCCAAAATGTCAAGTTATTTGCCCGAAACGCCCAAGCCTAACAGGCTGATTTTATCATGTCCAAAATGTCAAGTTATTTGCCAGAAACGCTCAAGCCTAACTGGGTGATTTCATCCTGTCCAAAATGTCAAGTTATTTGCCCGAAACGCCCAAGCCTAACAGGCTGATTTTATCATGTCCAAAATGTCAAGTTATTTGCCAGAAACGCTCAAGCCTAACTGGGTGATTTCATCCTGTCCAAAATGTCAAGTTATTTGCCCGAAACGCCCAAGCCTAACAGGCTGATTTCATCCTGTCCACAATGTCAAGTTATTTGCCCGAAACGTTCAAGCCTATCTGGGTGATTTTATCATGTCAAAAATGTCAAGTTATTTGCCAGAAACGCTCAAACCTACCTGGCTGATTCTACCCTGTCCAAAATGTCAAGTTAGTTGCCAGAAACGCTCAAGCCTAGCTGGGTGATTTTATCCTGTCCAAAATGTCAAGCTATTTGCCAGAAACGCTCAAGCCTAACTGGGTGATTTCATCCTGTCCAAAATGTCAAGCTATTTGCCCGAAACGCCCTAGCTCAATTGTGTGATTTTCTAAAAAGTCAATATTTTTATTCTACCGTATTATTTTTTAAGTGCAACAAGAAAATTTACACATCGTAACACGACTTCTAACAAGATTATTTTTATCTTGCTTTTTTCAAAAAATATTTAATAAAATTCAATTTTTTTTCACCCTGATAACTATCATGATAAATATCAGCGCGATTTTGTGGCAGAAACAAGCCACGGTAGTCTGGGAGCAGAATTCAATATGTCGAGTTATAGACGACTTTGCTTAACCCAGAAGGTGAATGGGATTGTTATACATCGTTGGAACGGAAATTTTATGCTGATTATGGAAACCCGGGTCTTAAAAAGTCTATCCTGGACAAAATTGCAAACGAGGCTGGAGTTTGCACTCCGTCGTGGTGTTTTTTCGATTTTACCTGTTTTAGAAAAATGCTTACTCTCAGCAAAGTAAAGGGTTTTAGAATTTCATTTTTTGTGCAAAATGCTGTCAATAGAATGGGTTAATAGAAAAAAATTCAAAAATCTCGAAAAATTTTTTTTTGCACTCCATCTCGGAGGATTTTGGCGAAAAATCGATGCTTTTTCTTAAAATTCGTCAACAACTAGTCTACAAACCACTGAAATTATGTCAAAATAAGTCCAAAAATACTTTCCTGCTAAAAATACTATAAAAGAATAAGAAAATATAACAAAATAAAGAAAAATCGGTTCAAAACGCTATTTTGCACTCCCCCGTTGGTGTTTTTAATGAAAAAACGTGATTTTTGGTGTTTTTGAAAAAATATAACATTTCTATCTAGCTTTCCTTTGATCTACGACTGGAAATCCTATTCTTCTCTTGGAATCATTTTTATCCAACACAAAATGCTAAAATATTCTGAATAATGACCCTCCTTCGTTGGGATTTTAAGTCAAAATTCAGTAATTTTAAGTCAAAATTCAGTATTTTCACTTAAAATTCATCAAAAACTAGTCTATAAACCACTGAAATTATGTCAAAATAAGTCCAAAAATACTTTCCTGTTAAAAATACTATAAAAGAATAAGAAAGTATAACAAAATAAAGAAAAATCGGCTTAAAACGCTATTTTGCACTCCCCCGTTGATGTTTTTATTGAAAAAATGAGATTTTTGGTGCTTTTGAAAAATATATAACATTTTCTAGCTTTTCCTTTGATACGACTGGAAATCCTATCTTTCTCTTGGAATCATTTTTATCCAACACAAAATGCTAAAATATTCTGAAAAATGACCCTCCTTCGCTGGGGTTTTAAGTCAAGATTCAGTAATTTTAAGTCAAAATTCAGTAATTTTAGGTCAAATTTCAGTATTTTTACTAAAAAATTCATCAAAAACTAGTCTATAAACCACTGAAATTATGTCAAAATAAGTCCAAAAATACTTTCCTGCTAAAAATACTATAAAAGAATAAGAAAGTATAACAAAATAAAGAAAAATCGGCTGAAAACGCTATTTTGCACTCCCCCGTTAGCGTTTTTATTGAAAAAACGAGATTTTTGGTGCTTTTGAAAAATATATACATTTTCTAGCTTTTCCTTTGATCTACGACTGGAAATCCTTTCTTTCTCTTAGAATTGTTTTTATCCAACACAAAATGCTAAAATATTCTGGAAAATGACCCTCCTTTGCTGGGGTTTTAAGTCAAAATTCAGTGTTTTTACTTAAAATTCGTCAAAAACTAGTCTATAAACCACTGAAATTGTGTCAAAGTAAGTCCAAAAATATTTCCCTGCTAAATGTTTTTAAAAGAATGAAGTATAGAAAAAAGAAACGTGGGCCCAAAACGCTATTTTGCACTCCTCCATGAAAAATCGCTCTCCTTCGCCTGGGTTTTTAGGACGAAATTGCTATTGAAGATTCTTCACTTTCCAGCCGCATCGGGAGGTGCGGCGCTTATTTCGAAACTTAAACCTTAGTTACGGCGCTTACAAGAGGGTGGTATGGTGGCGCTTAATGGAGGAAAAAGGCGTTTTAAAGCTGCAAAAATATTGTTGAAATAAGTTTTGAGCATTAATAACTGCTGAGACTTTCAAAACGAATGAATGCGGGATCTGAATGACGTAATGTCGTAACTCAAACGTAGTAGTAGTAGTTTTAGTTTACATTTTCCGATCACAGCATATAGTAAAAGAATGACTTAATTTCGACGTACAATTACTATCGAGGAACTGAGGTTTTCGTGACAGAGGAGTCGCAACCGTAGTTTTCGGGGACAGGAGAAAATTTCGATTTTTACACCATGTTTTGGACTGATTTTTTTATGAAAACTAAGTACCTCAAACGCTACTTTTTAAGGATATCTTTGCCTAAGTTCTCAGTTAAGTTCATTGGGGGAAATGAGGCATTACGCATGCCATCACCTTCGTTAAAGTTAGTACTAAAACTTGGCAAAACAACAAAGCTTTCACTTGTTTAAGGACTATGACGGTTGGATAACTATACAACGGGGACGTGCGGGCAAGTGCCAAACGTATTTGAAACAGGGGTGTACTAGTAAATTTCTAAATTTGAAGATAGTTTAGCGCCGCAGGCTATTTTTGGAAAACTCTTCATGAAGAATATAGTTCAGAAAGTGTTACCGAAATAATACCTAGATTCCATAGGTAAAATACCGAAAGGCTGAAGTTTTATGGGTATATTACCATCACTAGCAGCATTTTGAATATAAATACCGTACATATTTTACAAAATACCGAAATACCGAACCGAAAAAGGCCGATACCGTGTCACCGAAAACCCTGAAATTCGCATTCGCATTGTTCCATTTGGGTACTCTTTTGTACTTTTGTAGTGGGGGGGGGTCGTTTTGCATTTTTTCAAAATTTTTACCCTCAATATCATTTTAATAACAACCCCCAATTTTATGAAGTTTCCTGAAAATCGCTAAAACCTTCATTTTCCTAGGGCTTTTTAGCAAAATCATCATCGCCATCTACAATTAAGCGCAAAAGAGTAGAATAACAACAGTGGGATCGCAGAAAACTCATATCATAAAAGTGCTTCTTCATCACTCTATAAAAACCCACCCATGCATATTTTGAAGCTGGGGCATGCCCCACAAGCTTTTACAAGAGCTCGTCAACGGTCAACGGTAACACATTGATCTTGTTGTCCTAGATTACGTAGGATCTTCCCCACATTGATCAAGATATTGTAGACTTCATCAGCATCAGTCAGTGATGCAGGGAGTGAACGACCATTCCCGATGATTGTTGGAGAAGACAGTTTCAGTGGCAAAATTTTCCGGCAGCCGGTCCAAGTTGGAACATTTTGAACCTCTGTGACTTTAAAAAGCTCACTTAAGCACGATTTCAATGGATAATAACTAGTTTTTAATGAAATTTAAGCAAACTAAACTTTGGCCTAACACCCAGCGAAGGAGGGAGATTTATTCAGATTCTTTTTGCATATGTTTTGGAAAAAATGATTCTAGGAGAAAACACAGGATTTCCAGCTTCGTAAATCAAAGGAAAACCTAAATAATAATGTTATATTTTCTTCAAAAACACCAAAAATCCTGTTTTTCAATGAAAACGCCAACGGAGCTGTGCAAAATAGCGTTTGGAGCCCTCTTTTCTATTTCCCATACTTCATTCGTTTATAAACATTTAACAGGGAAGTATTTTTGGACTTATTTTGAGACAATTTCAGTGGTTTGTAGACTAGTTTTTGATGAATTTTTTAGTAAAAATACTGAGTTTTGACTTACAAATACTGAATTTTGACTTAAAATTACTGAATTTTGACTTAAAACCCCAGCGAAGGAGGGTCATTTTTGAAAATATTTTAGCATTTTGTGTTGGATAAAAACGATGCCAAGAGAAAGATAGGAGAAAGATAGGATTTCCAGTCGTAGATCAAAGGAAAAGCTAGAAAATGTTATATTTTTTCAAAAACACCAAAAATCTCATTTTTT